>NW_028301169.1:1037500-1196250 GCF_049000335.1 Polistes dominula | reverse complement strand
CGGGTTCTACATAACGCTGATAACTACTTTGAAGGACAGTCAGTCCTTTTGTATCGATTGTGAATAAATAGTTGCCATTATTTAAGTTTCAACCTATATAGTTAATTATTAAAAAAACAAATACTTACCATTTTTCTAAACGTCCAATAATCAGTTGCACCACGAAATGTTTTTTTAGCCCAATCTCTAAGTATAGATGTTGGAACCATACTAAATTGGACATCTTTCAATATATCACGTAAAACTTGATGACTTATTACTTTTGTACCTTTTGCTTGCATAGTTGCTAATCTTTCGTAATATTTCGCGATAGGAGCATCATGCTCTATTCCTAATTTGGCACAACCTTGTTTATAGATATCCAATAAAGAAATTGAAGCAGGATTATCTTCTACCAATCGCATTTGTGGAGAAACTGCTACGACACGTGGTACCGTGAAATGTAAAAATCTTCTCGATGTTTCTTTTTGTTTTGCCAAATAATGATTTAACATTCTTAATAATTGTAGAACACGTTCTTCTCTTCTTGCATCTCCTAAGCCTGCATCATTGACCACTAAATAAGGATAAAGACGACCATTGTGACCACGTATACGTAATCTTCTAGCAGCTGTATTATGACGTTGAACAACTTCAACTCGTGGCATAAATCTAGCTATCCTTACGTAATAATGAGAATGCTGAAATAATAGTAGAGAATAATTGTATTAATTCAAATATTATAATCAATTAAATATGTCGATAAATATACTTATCAATTTTCTTACTTTAGGTAATAAAAATTCTCCAGGTAATTCAACTTCAGCGGTCTTCAGACTAAAGTTACTTAAAAATCTACATTTTTCTTCGATTAAAAATGACCTGGAAATATTAAAAAATATATATATATATATTAATCAAAATTATTTGTGTATAAATTATTACTTAAATTATGATTTTGAATAAGTACAAACTTACTTAGGTAATTGTTTAGTTTTTCCTTCCAGAATTTTGATCCAATCCTTTAATTTCTCTATTAAATTGTGTAACAGTGTTGCACCAGGTACACCAAAATCAAAATCAGTGGTAAATTGACTCTTCATTTGTTGAAAAACAGGATCCTGAACAGTCGCTTGTGCTCTACGTGCCAAGGATTCTGAAGCGGCAGAACCAAATGTGTTGTTGACGTTTTGAGAAGAAGATATGTTTTCTATAATTCATTTAAATTTCATTAAAACAGTTTCATGTTTTTATGTATTATTAATCTTTGTAAGGATACTAACCGATACCAATACCAAAGGTAGATACAAGCTTCTTTACAAAATTCGTAGTATGTGGAGTTATAGTAGCATCACTAACACTATTACGACACTCAAATGCAATTGCATAACATTTTGCAAGACCCTGTTTTAATTGTCTGAGTACTTCTTCATACCACGTTTCTCGGAACCAAACCATCTAAATAAATTCAACATTAATATTATAATAATATATAACAGTTAATATATATATATATTTTTTAAATAGGAATCTTCTCACCAACCTGATCTACTATGCCTTCTAAACTTGATAAAATAGTTGGATGAATATCTCGTTGTAAGTGCATGATTTTAGAACATCTCCACATCGGTGCAGTAGCTTTAATTGGTAAATTTTCATTAATACCTTGTTGCTGTACATTTCCACTTGTATTTCTACCTTCTACTACATCATGCATCTTTCCAGCTAATTCAGCACTTTTATATCTCTCACGTTGTTCAATCTTTAACGTAAGATATAAAGTTCTAATAGAAAAGTATACTGCTTGTGGAAACATTCTTCCTACTTGACTTAACAAATTCAAAATCACATTGCCATCGTGTCTAACAAGGCACATCAGTAATTGTGGTATCCATGGTAGCCATTGTATTGGTGGTACTCCTACTGCATATTTATCAACAGCTTCCAAAAGAGAAGATTTTTCATCATCATATGTAAGTAACCATAATACTTTGGCAAGGTATTTCCTAGATTTCGATTCATTTTGATGTCTACAGGCATGTAAGAAACAAGTAATGGCTGAGATACCAATGGGTATTTGGCGAGAGTCACGTGTAAATATATGTTCCAAGTAATCACCCCAAAGTGCCCAAGCTTTTACCAAAGTATCATGTAACTGAACAGCCGCTGAGAAAGCTTTATTAGCATCATCCGATCTACCAATTTGTGATAATAACATTCCTTTTAAAGCATAAAATTCAGCAGTCATCTCTTTAGTGAAGTATCTCAAATTAGTTGATTCAATGACTTCTAAACCTTCTTGTAGTTCATTCTTTCCAGAAACTGAAGCCATTTGGAGGTAACATTTGACTTGTTGTCTGATTTTTTGGAAACAATCAACTATAGGCACACTAGGTATCGTATATATTCTTGAGAGTGAATCTAAACAGACGCCACATAAATTATGCTTCCTAGCTATTTTTCCAAAGTGTATTATGGCTTGTACAGAAGCGTGAACACCTAACATTGAATGGTTCGTTGTTTGATCTTGTTGTGAGTCATAGTGATTAGAGATGAAGGTATAATGATGTTGTCGCCATGTAAATATGTCTGACCAATGGCTAAGATCATCAGCTATTACTGGCAATCGATTGCGCCATGTTTTAACAATAGCTTTCATATCGTGCAATGATGTACTTCTTCCATGTAAAAGACCCTGATGTATTTGCATAGCTTCTTGAAGTTCCATTATTTGTTGAGCTGCTTGAAGTAACGGTAAATGAACATGGCTTACGATATGAGGTAATCTTCGCCATTCTCGCATACAAAGACCTGAAGCTAATTCCACATATCTTTCAACGGCATTTAAATGTTGATCCTCGGTATGACATATTGTTAAAAATCCACGATATAGATTAACTTTCCAAGCCATTTCTTTAGGACAATTATGTTCTACTTGAGTAAGAGCTTCTTTCATTAATTGCCAATTAGGAATACGCCAAGAACTTTCCAAAATAAGGAATGGATTTTTGTCATTTTTCATGCTTCCATATTCCAATAACAAATCCCATTGATTCAATTCTTTTGCACATCTTATCCAATGTTGTTCCCAAAGAATAGCTTCACGTTGTATTTTGATCGGTGCTGGCGATGATACGTAATCTTGCCTAAATTTAGTCATTGCAGAATCATATGCTGCTTGTGCTTGTTCAAAGAATCCTTGTTGTTCTAAGGCAGTTGCTTGAATGGTTTCTTTATAATGCGCATGCTTTTGCCAAAGACCCGACCACATGTCTTCTTCACATAATAAGGAATACATATCGGATAATGAATCAAGAACTTCAGAGCTTGGACTGCTATCTGGTTCAAAGTCGTAACAATCAGGTTCTCTTTTAGTTTTAAATTGATTATGTCCATTGTCAAATGCCATTTGTTCCAAGAGCAATGTCATTCTATGCCAAAGATTATGCGACCTACCTAAATATTTCATTACAGGTGGCCTCATTGGTATAGGGGGTCTACAATGAGCCATTGCTTCAACAAAAGTTGCTATTGCACTGGGATGACAGTCCTTTTGTATTATATGATTACCACTACAGACAAATGGTACGATTTCGGCAATTAAAGTATTATGTTGATGTTCATCTAAAATACCCCATAATTTTGGGAAAGTATCCAGCCATACGCGTTCTGCCAAATTCGTGTCCATATGACAAAGCTGTATCGCTGCTAATAATAATAGTTCTGTCCTAGTTTTTTTAGTATTTTCTATAAATTCAGCCTGTTTTGCAATTAATTGTGTCAAACTAGTTTTTCCGGTAGTTATCATTTCTTCTGGAACTGTTGTTGAATCGGTATTGGTGAAATCCATGTCAAGAAGATCTTCTCTTATATCATTTGATTCAGTATGCTCCTGAGGTTCTTCTTTTATCGTAGAATATATAATAAAATTTTTATGATCTTCATTGTCCGCCATACTTATTATTGACGTAACACTGGGCAATAATGTATCTTGATTGGACATTTGTATTTGTGTAGTAGAATTAGCAGTAACAAGAAGCAATTCGATGCATTGTTTGATCCAATAATGTTGACCTATTGCATCCCAACTTTGACTAGAGATAATGTACAAAAGTCTATCCTGAAGTCGTCGTTTCATTGATGAATCAAATACTTCAAAGAATTTAGCTCGAATAGTTGGTTGAATACATCGCAGACCAGCAAGAAAAGCAGGTTCCAATTTGGTTGTTAGCTCTGAACCTTTAAGTGTCTCATCTCTATAAATGTAATTGACTAATTCCAAAAATTGTCTGTTTAATTCCAAATCATCGGGAAAACGTTTTTCAACATATTGCATCATTTTAACCAATAGAATAGATTTTTCTCTTAAACTTGGGGTTTGATTCAAAGCTATTGGACTCTTGTTTCTCATCCATTCTTCGATCATTTTGGTAATAGCCTTCATTACTTTGATATCTTGAGTTTTTTCTATAAGACCTACGAGAATAGATCCTATAAAAGTTTTTCGCATATCCACCCCCATTACAACGATTCGATTTTTAACAAGATCCAAACTTAAGATCAATAATTCACTGCCAACTGGATTAGTCTCTGTTTGCGTTGAATGTAAATGATCTTTAGCCATTCTATGCAAAACTCTCATAAATGATGTCATCAATCGATCAATATAGCTTTGATTATTTGTGCAAGCAGCTTTCAACATCATCAGCGTTCCAAATAATGTCGTAGCAGTGGCTGAAGTATTTTTTTCATAATTTGTCAATCCATCAGCGATAAATTTACCTATCGCGGTATATAATGTATCCAATTCTTCGTATTTGGAGGTGGCTGTAGTTGAAGTAGGTTCTGCTGGGAATATAGTAATTAATCGTGATAATAAACCATGAACCAATCTTATGACTTTAGTATTACTGCTTGAAATGCAAACACTTATACCACGTTGTAACGGTTTGAAACTTGCAAGAATTTGTTCCCTTTTCATGACGCCCAATAAAAATGTGAGAACTTCCAAAGCTGTACAGATATTACCATAATTAGGTTGTGGATTATCTACACTAGCAAGTACTTTGTCAAGCCATGCTAATTTCAAATCACCACATTGTGGCCACACGTCTGGTTTCAATGCCATTCTTAATAATGCAACACATCGTCTTGATAATTGTTCACCAGGGTTACCATGAAGTGCTGTTACATCATTTACTTGACATGCTAAACGTAATAAGAAATTAAGAATTGCATCAGCGTGTGCTCTTTCAATTGGTTTAGTAGATCCTGGTTCTGTTCTTGGTAACATCACTGGTACTGCAGGATTACCAGATGTAGATTGAACACACATACGTTTCATATCCATTGAATCTTCTGATATTGGTCGTTTCAGTCCACTTGTTGTTCCTGTTCTAGTACCATCAGATTCTATTTCAGTTTCCATTTCAGCTTCATCTTTTATTCTGTGAAGTTCCCATTTTATAATTACTTCTGCTAATTCTACAGCTAATCTTCTATGCTCTATCGTAGCAGTAGGACTGAATCCCAATCTTTGTATTGAATTTACTATGTGTTGTACTAAATGATGTCTTACAGGATAATAAACTTTATAATGTCTTACAACCAATTGTAAAATATGAAAAAGTTGTTGCATTGAATGGCCCTCTTCTACAATAATTTTTTTCGTCCAATGTGTTAACATTGTATTACCATCTTCCATTCTAAATGGCATTGCTGGTGTTAAAATTTCCAATGCTTGTCTTACAACATTTCTCGCATCCAAGGCATGTGCCTTTAATAAACTATGAAATACTTGAAGAACTATTCTTTTATGAATGGCAAATTTGGCAATGATATGACTTAAGAGTAAATGTCCATGATATCTTGTCGTAGGATCAACACAATTTTTGCCCAATAAACAAGGCCAAGCAAAAGTCATCAAACGACGTAATTTAATACCCTGCCTTTTATTACTTGCATCGTGTATATGTGGTGAAGCTTGTTCCACCAACAAACATGCAAATTGCAATAAAAATATTCTTACACAATCTGCCGAACCAAATGGATTGTCTGGATCAATAATTTTACTGATAAAAACGGATACCACGTTTTTGGGATTATCCTGATAAGGCATTGGTGCACTTCCCATTAATTTAGTACCTTCTCCCCTTTCAAAACTCACGGCAAAGCATGGAATAATAATTAATTGAAGAACATTAGCTTTGAGCTCTTGTGATAAATTATTGGACAAAAAATGATCGACAAATCTAAAGAAGGCACTGCGTTTCCATTTGACAGTATATTCTTGTGCCACTGTATGTTCCAAAAAATCTCGAAGAAATTGAAAATCTGGTATAAATCTATCGCACGTTGCTCGTAGTAATTGAAAAAGTAAATCTATATCGTTGGTATTATGACGAAAATAATGTAACAAAATCTTGACAATAAGCTTTGGTTCTTTCCAATGACAATAATCAACACTTTCTACTTTTTTATGTAATGCTTGATAATCGTCATTACACCAGATTTGTTTCAAGGCATGTACCAATTGAGTTTGAGTGGATAACCATTGTTCGTCATACTTGATCAATATTGATATAATTTTGATTGCTTGATGTTGAAGTTCACTTCTTTCACTAGGTAACAAATTAGAATTTGTTTGATTGCATGCATGAAGCATAGTAATCAATCTTGCTGTATTATTATGCAACGCATCACGGAATAATTTTCCTTCTTTATGTTTGATAAGAAATTCTAAATATCTGCTCCATTGTTGATCCTTTATATTATTATCGTGTAAAAATAAATTAAGCGTTTCTGTTGGATATAATAATAAAAATTTCATTAATGGAATACGAAAAGGACTGGACACCTCTACGGTCAATGATTTTTCTGTTTGAAAAATAAGTCTGCATAATACATCTATAAATTTCGGCGAAGCTGTTGGAATATCACGAAAAATTCCAATGATAAGAGCAATTTTTTGTTCATTCTCTTCAGTTTTCGATATACCTTTTTGTGCTTGTATCAATTGTTCTAATAATTTTTTCAAATGTTGCAATAATTGTTCGCACAGTGTAACACTGAAGGTGCTAGGAAACAATTGGGTCAGGTATGACAATCGTTTAACACAATTCATAGTTAAATTTCTATAATCACCCAATGTCAAGAGCGTTGGTCTTATGATAAGATGAACAGATTCCATGTCAACTTGAAAACCAGCTATAAATTTCTTCATACATTCAAATGCAGCTTCTTGTAATTCAACGTTAGGTTTTTCCATAGCTTTGTAAAGTACACCAAAGATCTTTTCCCTGCATCCTACGATATAATGACAAGCTGACAATGCTTTGAGTGCTGATTTTCTAAGAGGGATAAGATTTGTTACAGCTTTGTAGCAAGGCAACTTGTGCAAACTCGCATCTTCCGCTTCGCTGAGAGCTAAGAGTTCTTGAAAAAATACTTTATGTTCCATGATGCTAAGATCGATAGTAAATAGACGAGGATTTAGAGTAGTACAAAAGGTATTGCCATCCATTAAACCTATTTGTGCATTAGCAGGTTGATGTCGTAACAAATGCTTTTTTGGCGGTATCATATCTGCCAAAACTTCTTTATGTGGTTCCATAACTTCTGTCGTCGTTTTATTTTGTATCTCAGCAAGTAATCTTAATGAAGCCATTGCCTGTTCTCGTACCAATGTGTGCGGTGAAGTAACTTGTCTGACCAATTCGTGAGTAACTTCGTATAGACTTTTATTTTGAACTTCTATCAATTCTGTATTTCCATCTGGAATACCAGGATTGACACAAACTCTTAACATTTTTTCCAAGTTAGCTTTAGCCATGTCTATAGCACCATTGGACACTTCTTCCGTTAAATCCATCATTACGAACATTAATGCCTTTAGAAAAACAAACAGATGATTTAATACCCATTTTGTTGCCATCCGTTCGAAAAGAAATTTGATGGCTATACAACCACCCAATTTGGCATACCAGGCACGTTCGTAACACAACGAGCACATTTTATCACCCAAATATTCCATCAATGGCAATTGACAAGCTCTTTCCTTAGAACCTAAAATATTGGTTGCTGTTTCTAATATTAACACTAATGCCAAATGACCAGGTTTGTATAGATCTTTTTCTTCATGACCCATTATTACAACAAGGGCATCTATTAATACGTAAGGATCCAGTCCTTGCATACACATTTGTGCTTCTTTTCCAGTTATACAAAATGGTCCAGCTTGCTGTGCAATTGCAATCATTGTATAATGTCTAACAATGGATACCACAGTTCCAAGAACTACATTGCGAAGTTCTTTGATTTCAGCAGCAACAAATAAGCCAGTTAAAGCAGTTTGTTGAACATTTCTTGCTACTAAATCGGGACATTTACAAGGAGGTCCTGGATTACGTGGAATTTTGCCTTCTTTAAAGCTGGGATGCATAAACAACTTTTGTAATATAGCATTATCGTCGTCCAATTTTAAAGATGC
This sequence comes from Polistes dominula, assembly GCF_049000335.1. Taxonomy (NCBI): domain Eukaryota; kingdom Metazoa; phylum Arthropoda; class Insecta; order Hymenoptera; family Vespidae; genus Polistes; species Polistes dominula. The sequence continues at coordinate 1,187,783 of NW_028301169.1, read as the reverse complement.
TGCTAAATAACAAGAAATAACTTCCCAACATTGTTTGCGATAAAATGTACCCGTTGTATTAGATTTAAGAGCATTAAACGCCGTATCGATTATTTTCTCAACAGAAAAATCAATTGGTAATTCTTCTTCTTGAAAATATACAACTAACGCGGGTGAATTAGTTTCACGATCATTGTATTCTAATTTTTGTGGCTCATTCATCATTTTACGATTTCCACCACCAAATTTGCCTAATACTCGGAGTGCTACGTGTGCTTGATCGGTAGAATTAGTTAAAGTTCTCCATAAAGCTTGCATTAAATCTGCACGTACTGGTTGTATGTGTTCATACAAAAAGTCTGGTTGTAAATTATCAACACAAAGTTCGAGAGTTCTTAAGCCTTGACTGACCAAACAATAGCTTCCATTAAGCGCAGAAACAAGAGGATCCATCAACATTGGAAGATATGGTAAAAGTGAACTTAATCTTACAGGTACTGTCAAACACAATTCAACGAAGAGATCTTTCATATGTTGTCTATGTAAACCAGATTGCAATCTATTCAATCCTTCCAACATATTAGGAAGCAAAGGTAAAAATTCTTGATACAAAAGATCGTGAGATCCACCACCGATTGATCTAAATAATGCACGCAAAAGTAAAAAATAATTATAAGGTTCTTTAGCCGTCATTGCTAATTCTATTGCCCTGTTAACAATTTGATTTAAATGAGGACGTAACATATGTTCATTTTCAGCTGGAAAAAGTGATACACTACCAAAAACAAGTTTGAATAATCTCAAATATAAATTGCTCCTTTCTACATTTGATCCCATGTCGCTCATTCTTTCTAACAAATATTCAACTAATATTGTAGCAAATGTTGATGATATCGTTGGACTTGAGAGAAAAGCACTTCCAATTATTTGTAATGTACAATTTTTAAATATTCTTTCCACCATGTAATCTATCGACGTAGAAAATATTTCTTGAAATGTCTGTGGACTCATTTGAGTGAACACGTTGCCAAATAATTCCAAAACTTCTTTTTCTTCTCTTGTTCTTATTTGTGATTGTGCTGGTCTACCAGGTTGTGCTACAGCTCCAACATTAGGAGGTGTTAATGTATAAATATCTAATGCAGGTAATGCCCATTTAACTAATTTTATATAAATCAATGTCTCCTTTGGTTGAAACTGATTAGGCTGTATTACTTCACTTGATTTACTGTTTATGCAATTAGATGTAATAGCTTTGGCACCGTGTACCAAACTCTTAACCAAGTTTCTATAATCAGCAACATTAAAACTCATAGCATGTGATACAGGAAATCCAAATTTGGATTTTCCAGTTTCTTTTTCCTCTGTTGTTATTTCTGGCATAACTGGTTGTTGTTGTTGTTGTTTTGGTTCTTCCGTCTTGATTTCTATTCCAGATGGTTGTGGCAATTGTTTAACTTTGTTACGTAAAATTGGTAAATATATTTTTGCAATAGTCTTAAATTTAAAAACAAATACCAAAAGTATACGCATTAATAATTCTCTTCCCTGTGAACTATTTTCAGCATCTGATCTTTGTCTAACGGTGTCAACTAGATTCATCAATAATTTACAAGATACCATTTGAACTGCTGTTGGAAGACTTTGATCAAGCAAATTTTTGCTGTATAAATGGACAGCTCTTGAAACATCATTCAATGGCAGTAATAATCTCACATGATGAACTAAATCAGCAAGTGTTGAATATGCCAATGGTCTAAGAGATTCTCGTGTTGTCCATCCACGACCAATAAATATGTCTTCGTCAAAGAAACATTCCATGTGTGGTATAAATTTATTACGTAAATCAGTGGCAAGTATATGCCTAGATGCAATTACCAATTCTTTTCGTAAGTGTGCAACTTCTATAGGACAGAGCGTGAACAAACCCAATATACCTTTCACTAATACCGCACTGTGTTGTGATACAACTTCTTGATAAACTCGAATAACATATGCCAAGAAAGACAATGTCTTTATTTGAGCTCCCATAAAATCAACAAATACTTCCTTGTTAAATTCAGGAGATGCACGATGTTGAAGACTAGGTTGCAACGTAATGGTAGTTATTACAAGTGGTATAAAATCAGATACATCTTGATGAACATTTTGTTTATACAATTGATTCATAAGCACAACTATAATCGGCAGTTCTTGTAATACTTTGAGTGATAATACAGCCTTTGGAATGAGATTATACTATAAAAGATAAAAACAAATATATATGCATTAATTACTTATATTATTTTATTGTAATATCATTCATATTTATACTTACAGTAACAACGGTACCATCAGCTGCTTTCTTTCCAATTTGTATAGTTGTAATAGTGAATGTCTCGTTTAAAAGAACTTCTATATTTACTTCTGATAAATTCTTAACTTCGAGTGGTGGACGTGGCTCAAATATATTTGACAAATTATTTGGTAACTCGCTATAAACTGATTTTACAAATTGCAGGAAATATTGTATCTATGAATATAAAAGTCATTTATAAATGAATAATATATGATGTGTAAAATGTATATAATGATAAAGACTATCAAGATTTATTATTACTTCAGGATTAAACGTTGGTTTATATTGTTTGTGAAGCTCAATAATAATCCTCAAACACACTAATACATTTTCTTCATTATCCGTTTCTAATAATTTAGACATAAGGCTTAAAATTTGTTTAACGTATGGTCGTAGATATTCATTACTTGGTAATCTGTGAATCATTTCAAGAATAAGTTTACGAACTTGTTGTATATTATATTCTGATATAAAATGAGGCTCTCCTTCTTGTAATATTTTCAAAAATATTTTCATCATGTGATCCAAAAATGCTGGATATTGTGAAGAACACATGATGACCTAAATCAAACATATAATATTATTACAAAATTAATAATACATATATATATATAATCAATTAATATAAATACCTCAAAATTTTCAGACAATTCTTGTGCACCCTTTAATTTTGATTCATCTTTAGAATTAGGATCTGCCAACATGGTCACGTATGACCGATAGGTATTCATTTGCGTTACAGGATCTGGTGGTGCCATATTTGCTCTTTTTGTTATTAAATTATTATTAAATATAATCCATTAAAACACCTGTTAAACATATGAAATAAAAATGTTAATGTGTCTCATTTAAAATAATAATTATAAAATATGTATATATATATATATATGTATATAGGTAGATGGATATACTAGAAAGTATTGGTAAATAAACCTTAGCAACCATAACTAGTACACTTGAGATATAATAAACTTCTATTATTTGTGTTAGTATCCTAGAAACTACTACTCATTCTGTTATACAGCTAATGTACAGTAGAAAGAAAATATTTATTTTTCTTTTGAATTATTACAAGTTATTATAATATACAGTATATATAATTTTAGTTTATAAATAATATTTCCATAATAAAAATTATAACTTAGAAAAGTTTAAGAATAAAGAATTATAAATAAAATCTATCAAAAAATGGATGAAACAACCATAGATTCAATTTTCGCAGGATCTTTAAAATCATTACCTGCAGTAAGCTCAAAAATAGTAAGAATATTTACAAGTTCTACATTCACTGGTAAGTTTTTATTTATTTATTTAATTATAAAACAAAAATGTGTGTATGTGTGTGTGTGTGTATTTGATATTAACATCTGAATATATTTTCAGATACAACAATGGAAAGGAATACATTGATGGCTCAATGTTATCCTAAAATCAAGGATTATTGTCGAGAAAAACATGGATTAGAATTTCAAGTAAAATATTCATTCATTCATTCAATTATAATCATTTTCATTATCAAATATAATATTGCACAAGATGATACAATATTACACGCAATATAGATACTTATCTATAGATATTTATAGAGAAATTGATTTTCATTGTATCAGGTATCAAAAATAGTACTAAAGTAGAGACACCTTTCTATATAAGGTGTCCCAATTTTTTTTTTTTTACAAAATATTTCTCTTATGAACTATAAGTAACAATAAGAAATGAATATAATATAACATTTTTTAATTATTTTTGTTAATAACAAAACTAATAGCCCAAGAGTCCACGATGGCCAGACCTTCGTTATTTTATAAAAGCTGCAAGTTTTTCTGTGCATGTCTCCTTATACAGGTAAAAATGACCAGCAATTATAGAGTTTGGATTGTGGTTACTTGGGCAGGTAACAGGTAGGGTAGTAAAGCTGTATAAAATAGTACCTTTTATAAACTTTAATAAATTATAATTATAGTTTTGTTATAGTATAAAAGAGACCAGGTAGATTGCTTTACCGGTATTTCCATTGAGATACCCAGCATGCAGTTTAGGGGTGTTTAGCAGGGGGTAGCAACTGTCATAAGTGTCTGGCAATGGATGACGAGATTTCTAAAGTTATCCTGAATAGAATATCAAAAAATTGAGCTTTATACTTTAACGAATTTAAGGTATCCAAGTAACCACAACGCAAACTCTATAATCGCTGGTAGTTTTTACCTGTATAGGGGAAATGCACAGAAAAACTTGCAGCTTTTATAAAATAACGAAGGTCTGATGACCATCGTGGACTCTTGCTGTATAAAACATTCTGATATATTTATAGTATTTGAATAATTTTATCTAACAAAAGTTGTAAATGATGAATTATTTTTATTAATGAAATTTTCTTACTAAATACTTCTATCCTTTTTTGTTAGGTAGTGGACATGCGTTGGGGTGTACGTGATGAAGCCACAGATGATCACATGACTACTGAACTCTGCATGAGAGAAATAGAAAATTGTCAAAGATTATCTATGGGACCAAATTTCGTGGTAAAATATTATAAACAATTAATATTATATTAAATAGAGTCATAAGTAACTTCCTAGGCATCTATGGAAAATCTATTTTTCGTATTTATCTACTACAAGTCACCGAAACAAACGAATTTTTGATATCACTGTATAGATGAGGATTCAGTTTAGTCTTCTGTTAACTTTTTTGTGTAATCAATGTTACATTTAACCGTTTTTTCTTAACCACTGTAATGGATAGTAAAAAGTGCATATTCGACCATGTAATGCTTTATGAATTGAAACAAGGCAATAGCATTAAAGTGGCAACTGAAAAAATATACAGCTTATACAGTGCAGGATTGATAACTGATAGGGCAGTCAGAAATTGGTTTGTAAAATTCCGTTACTGGAGATACGACATTAAAAGATGAACCGAGTGCAGGGACGTATTTCCAACTTTGATGAACCTTTTAAAGATAATATTGGAGCAAAATCCAATAGATACGTTGAACAAATACAAAGAGTGCAAAAAAAACACCATGAAAAGTGTCGTGCACTTATCAGTCGTAGAAACGCCATTCTTTGTCTCATAAAAAACGGAAATTATTTATGACTCGACCTAATATGACTATACAATCCAAGTTATAATATTTTTCATTAATTTTGATCTACTTTTTTTTTTTTTTTTTAGGTATTTTTAGGTCAAAAATATGGATATCGTCCTATACCAACTTACATACTCAGTTCAGAATTGGAAATGATCAAAACAGAATTGGATAATCAAGGAGTTGATGTTTCTGTTCTTGATCAGTGGTATAAAAAGGATAGCAATGCTGTACCACCAACGAGTATTTTACAACCCATTTCATCAATTTTAAAAAACTTTAATAACAAGGTATCTACTTTATTATTTTCATATAACAACAAATTTGTAACATTTTAATGAATACTTTTATATTTGATTTGAATATTTAGAGAATACCAAAATTACAACAAGAAGATCAAGCCATTTGGTGGGATACTATGGTGAAAATGCAAAAAATCTTTAGAAAAGGAGCACAATCTTTGTTTAATTCAGGAAAATTTGATAAAGATACAATGCACAATTATTTCATGTCTGGTAAAAATAAAAACAACATTCTGTATTATAATAATTACATATATATAAAATAATGAAATATAATGAATAATCATTTTTTTATTAGTCACCGAAAGAGAAGTAATCAATGGAGTTTTAAACGTGAAGAATACAAAGAATCATTGTTTGGCTTATGTACGATACATAAACAATATAAATCTTCAAAATTTAAGAAAAGCAAGTTTATTTATTGATATAGCTAATAGAAGTTTGGATAACGAAGCTTGTAGATTATTAGCCAATCTTAGGGATGAAAGATTACCTGACAAAATTGAAAGTACAAATTTGCAAAGGTACTTGTATCTATTTGAAACACGATTAACATTATAATATAAATTTACATTTGAATTTATTTATATTTTAGGTATACAGTAGAATGGATTGGCAGAGAGGGTTTGGATCCTGAAACTCACAGCGAGTATCTTCAACATTTCATAACACATTTTTATCGAAATATCATCAAACTGGTAGATCGTGCTATGCGAAAGGAAGACAGTTCTGCTCAAGGACAAATTATAACTGAAATTTTACAACATTTGCATGCTTGTAATAATTCTGTTAAGGTAATGTTGTATCGTGTATCGTGATCAAATTCATGAAGATATTTAATATGAAATGTTTCATATCAATCGTGCAGATATTTTATGGACGAGAAGACATATTGGAGAATATTAAATATCATATGTTAGGCAACAGTGATAAACCATTAGTTCTTTATGGAGAAGGTGGATGTGGTAAAACATCTTTACTTGCAAAAAGTGCAGGTTTATCAAACACCGTATGGCTTGTAAATAAGAAACCTATTAGTATAATAAGATTTTTGGGAACAACTCCAGATAGCAGTGCATTGACTCCAACACTTATTTCCATTTGTCAACAAGTAAATATAACAATTAATTTTTAATATATTTTATTATCTTATTGAGACTAATGTTTTATTCCTTACAGATTTCATATAATTTTATGCTACCATTTGAAGAAATACCAGACGATCTTGTACCACTTACAGCACATTTTAAACATTTGCTTACATTGGCTACAGAACAACAACCAATTTTGTTATTTCTCGACAGTGTGGATCAATTAACAGGTGTACAAGGAAATAAATTATCCTGGCTACCAACTAGGCTTCCTTTACATTGTAAAGTAAGTGCTATTTCTTTCTTTATTTATTTATTTATGGTTTTTTATAATTTCTCTCTTTCTTTTAGATGATTCTATCTTGTGCAGCTGAAGAATCCAATCCTCAAATTTCACGAGATTACCAATTGTTACGTAGGATGATTGATACGGAAGAAAATTTTATAGAAGTTACAGCTTTAGGAGAAGATTTAGCCATGGATGTTATAAGGTAATACTAAGATTAACCCTTTCGTACCGAGCGCCGCATATATGCGGCATCCACGCCATAACGTCTGGCAAGTCTCCGTTCAGGGTTGGTACCTCGGCGGACGGGATTGCCATAGCGAAAGGGTTAAACTTAAACAATATTAATAATTAACATTGGTTTTACAGAATGTGGATGAAAACTGCACACAGAGATTTAAACAATTATCAATGGCGTTTAGTAGCAAATGCTATATCCAAATGTTCTTTACCAATTTTTGTTAAATTGGTCTTCGCTGAGATATGCAGGTGGCGTAGTTACACTAAACCAGCGGATACTCATCTAGCAAATACTGTTATGGATAGTATTATGATGTTATTTGAAAGAATAGAAAAACAACATGGCAAAATATTAGTTTTTCATGCTCTAGCTTATATCACAGCAGCTAAATCAGGATTATCTGAATCTGAACTTGAAGATTTAATTTCATTGGATGACAAAGTTCTTGATGATGTTTATCAATATCATTTGCCACCTGTTAGAAGAATTCCACCTCTTTTATGGACAAGAATACGAAATGATTTACCTAATTATTTAAGTGAAAGAGAAGCTGATGGTGTCAGCGTTCTTAATTGGTATCACAGACAATTTAGAGATACAGCTAGGGAAAGATACTTTAAAAATATGAACATGGCAATGTACTTTCATTCAATGATAGCTGATTACTATCTTGGTATTTGGGGTGGTGGTATACCGAAACCTTTTAAATTCACAGAGATACAAAGACATCGGTAAATATTTAATTTATTTTTATATATTTCATTTGTATATAAATAATTGTATTCAAATGATGATATATAAATGGGAATGTAGTTTCAATCTAGCAGATAAAGAAGGTCTAGCAGACAGAAAAGTACCGGAACAACCTTTGGCATTTTATTCAAAAGAAGGAACCATTTCAAGATACAATTTACGAAAAGTATATTGAAATTATTGAATGATAATTATTAAAATTAAAGATAACTAATGTTTGTTTGATTATAGTTTGGAGAATTACCCTTTCATTTGGTCAGATCACGTCGTTTTAAGGATCTCTTTGAAAATGTTTTGTTCAATTACGAATGGTTACATGCTAAGTTAAGTTCTTGCCCATTGCAAGCTGTACTTTCTGATTTTGAAGATGCATGCACTTTCATTGACAATCAGAATCTAGTGAGGTAAATAATAATAATAATAACAATTTATTATAATATGTATGTGTGTATGAATATTTATGATCTTTTTTTTTTTTAGGGAATTAATGCTAGTAGCTGATGCATTGAGATTAGGTGGAGCAATTCTAGGAAGTCATCCAGACATGTTGGCACCTCAATTAATTGGAAGATTATTGCCAGAAATAGGTGGTAATGTTAATGTTAAAATGTTATTGCAAGCTTGTGACAATGATGGTGTTAAGGATTGTGCTTTGCTTCCGCTCTATCATTGTTTGCATACACCTGGTGGACCATTAAAGGTAATGCAATAACAAATGAAATAAAATCCCAAATAAAATCATTAATAAATTTGTTTACAGTATTCTCTCGAGGGTCATCAGTTTGCTGTATTTGGATTTTGTTTAACGTCCGATTATCGTTATGTGGTTTCAATATCTAATAAATTTATAACATGGGATCTTAGTACAAGTGATATGACCAGAGATGTTAGTCCTGGTGTAGAAGGAATAATGCAACAATTAGTATTAAGTCCTGACAATAGATATGCTGCTGCTTTTACAACTAATGATCAGGTATCATTAATTCTTATCATACATACATATGCATTATTTTCTATTATTTATATCAAATATTATTCTAGACTGTCGTATTAAATACTTTGACAAGTGAATTTGTTATTATTAATAATCCATTGCCTAACGAAGAACACGTATGTGGAGTACATTTAACTAATCAACATGCATTTGTTTATGGTAAAATTGGCTGGTACAAATTTGATTTACGTGGAAATTTACTTGGAAGTTATACTAATCCTGAAGATTCTAACAAATGGCCTATATTGTGTAAATAAGAACAATCATTTTGAGAAATATATATATATATATATATATATATTTAAAACATTGTTATTTAAATAATTTTGATTTATCTTTACAGATGTAGAATACACAAATTTGGATGAATACAGGATTGTATTTTGGTCAGGAAATATAGAAGATTCAATTATGCTTTTACATACTTATAAAAAAAAGAATGCACTGGATGTCTTTCATTTTCATAGGTAATAAGACAAAAATATATAAGTTAATTTGAAATGTCTAACTTACAATTGGAGAATTAAAAAATGAAATGTTGTTTTAGTGCTATGGTTATGAACAATCAAAAGAACATTTTATATGCGTGTACGACTAAGGACGTGTATAAAATTACGAAATACGTGATAGACGAAACGTCTGCTTGTTGGGAAGAAAAGGAAGACATACCAAGAGCTTACAATGACGATGTAGAATATATTTTACAATTAAAATTGGATAAAGAAGAAGAATATCTCTTGGCAACAACGGGAAATGGATTTGTCGTTTGGTTTTTAGAAAGTAAAAGTGATGCACATGTACTGATGTTACCAAACGGTGTACGAAATATTAGCACACGAATGATGCATTCTAATTCTATCATGGTCAGCAGTAGCAAAAATTATGCAGTTGCAGGTGTAAGGTATGATTTGAAAATTCTGTTAATAATACAAACAAATAGTGAATCGATTTATGATTTATTTTTGTAGAAAAAATTTGTACGTTTGGAGTTTGGAAACGTGTGAATTATTAAAAGTATTGGACGCACATTTTGCCAGAATAATACAGTTAGAAGCTTTAACCGTTGGAAATTGGAATAGCGTGGTAACTTCAAGTATCGATAGAAGTGTTAAAGTATGGAATATCAATAATATATTTGAACAAGTACATGTCATTGATAGACATGAATTACAAATTGATATGATCAGTTTGGCACAAGAATCTAACTTGGCAATTACAGTTACTAGAGATTGCGTTGGTATTTGGGATCTACAATTAGGAAAATTAATTTCTAAACTTGCCGATAGTCCTTTAGGGGCAATTGTAACGCATGCTTCTATAACGCATACCGCAAAGTAAGAAATTAATCAAACTTTTGTAAAAGATTAACAAAATAATCTATTATAAATCTATCAATGTTTTAGATACATTGTATCAGTAGAATCTGGAAATGTATTAATATGGAATAGAATAACTGAACAAGTATTATTCAAAGGAGAACAAGCAAATGTTAAACAATTGAAATTAATAGAAAATTCTACTAAATTTCTTACAGTTTCTAGACCAAATAATCCAACCGGAGTAGAAAGTATGAGAACCAATGCCATTCTTATCGTACGAAGTATTCCAGGTATTAAAAGAATTATCAAATTTATAAAAAAAAGGAAACAAACAATTAATTTTACTATAATTTACAGATGGTACAACATTATTTTCGTTTGAGTACACTGTTAGAAGTCAAACAGGAACACCTTTTAGACAAGTTCAAATAACTTCGGACAATTCACATTTAATAATACCAGCAGCTGATAAAGGCAATAGAGATTGTATTATCATTCACAATGCGAAAACTGGAATGTTAGTGAATAAAATATCAGTCAAATTACCTGGATTCAAAGTATGTAAAATTACAATTCTATCTCGATAGTGTGTTGTTATATTAAAACTATTCATTTTATAGGATATAATTTGTATTACACCAATGCCTAATAAAGGTCACTGGGTAGGAATAATAGGCTCGGATAAAGGTGCTATTCTTGATATAAATAAGAAGAAATTTATACGAGTTATTCCAAAATGGAGTGGAAATATTAGTAAGGATGGTAAATACACACTGTATGCTCCTAGCAGGTAAGATCATTAAGACTTCATTGTAGATTTCATTTATATTAGATCTTATATTTGAATTATTTGTTACAATAGGGGAGGTTTAGAGCTGATCGAATTAAAGAAAGGAACAAGTGTTAAAACATACATTCCTAAAGTAGCAGAAGGAGTATTTACAGTAATATCAATGTTTAATCGTACAGATGAATATGTCCTTTATTATCACAGTGGTCGTAAGACTATAAGAGTATTCAGGTAATCATGTATTCAAGTTAGATAATAATAATAATAATAATAATAAACATGGAAAAACAAAATATATCACAATGTTTATTTACAGATCATCCGATTGTGAAATGATAGCAAACTATAGAGTACAAGCTGAACTGAGTGCTATTGATAGTACATATGATGGCAAAAGTATTGTTTTAGGAACTGTGGATGGTTGTGTGTCAGTTTTAGCAATTGCAGATCCCAAAAAGTTAGAAATGAAAAAATATTTGACAAATTTGCCATCACGTGATGAGGAGGTAAGTAGAATAATATTTAACAGAAATACACGTGCATATTATTTCAATGCATTATTTATATATATATAAAATAATAAATAATAATATTTTTATATATATATATATATATATATATATATATATATATATTAATTGTTTCATTATAAATATACAATATTATAACAATATTATTTAACCTATAAAACACATGATGAAATATAAAAAAAAACTAGTACACTAGACAAAGGGGATCAAATGAAAAACATTACTTACATTTGTTTTCTTCGTTTCTCGTACGTCTTAATTAATTCTTCTATTGAAAGATTTTAATCTAAATTAATAGCACATGCTAATTTCAAAACATCAGCTTGTTTTTGTTACTAATACGTATCTCTCGCGAATAATACTGGAAGCAGAAAGAACTAGAAAGTTACTAGTGGTGTCCATTATTCGCCAAGATGGCTGCTGTTAACAGAACAACGACTTCTGGTGGTACTGCAATAAAGTAGGGACCCTATAGGAGGGCCACGCCATACACATTGCTGGGGGACAGGAACTCGTGTAGTCACGTGATTGCGCGCGAATGATTCAAACGATAAGTTATAGGTTAGGTTTGTACATTTATACTTGTAATTATTAAATGAGTAAATTAAACTTACACTTATAGAAAACTACTAAAAAAAAAGTAATCAAATATAAATATCACAATCAAAACTATAATTATTCCAAACTTAAACTAACCACAGCCGTTAATACATACTAAAGATAAACATGGCTGCGTGATGCAACGGAAGCTGTCCCCTCAAATTTTCAGCTTAGCAATGTGTATGGCGCGTCCCTCCTATAAGGTCCCTAGAAACTATTATCTTGAATGAAATTTGAATTGGAAGAGTATTTATAAATAATATTATTTATTTTGATTGAAAATCCATTCAAATTTCATATATAAATTGAATTTCTTTTTGATAAATTGAATTAATTGAAATAGTTTCTTTAATGTTTAGGTAAATTTGTATGGAATTTTATACAATTATTTCTTATACTTTTTGTTGACTGTATATATATATATATATATATATTATTAACAAATTTATGTTTATTTCTAATAGTGGAAAAAGAAGATGGAAAAGCAAAGAGTGGCTATTAAATTTAAAGCTGCTGCTAGAATTGCACGTGTTACACAAGGGATGAATACGAGATCTATAAATAGTACAACCGAAACAATCGAAGAAACTGAGGAAGATATAGAATGAATAAAAACAATAAAAATAAAAAAATAGAAATGAAATGTTTAACTTTTTAGTCTGTAGAAAAAAAGAACAAAAAAAAAAATAGAATAGTAGCTATTATAAATCTTCATTACAGATATCAATGAAAACTTTATCTTTATTGCACTAAAGATTAGACAAATGAAAATATTAGAGGTAGAAATAAACGTAGAACGTTTATGAATGTTAACTAAGTTTTTCTTTTTACTGAAGTAAGGATAAAAAAAAGAAAAAAAAAAGAAAATAAATCTAAAATGTTAGATAAAAGTATAAAAGAGACAGGACAGCACAATTATCGAATTTATATTACATTTATTTATGTCTTTTTTGTTGTTGTTGTTGTTGTTGTAATTGTAATTGTTCTTATAATCAAGTTTTTATTCTTTCCTTTCCATTCCATTCACTTTCTCTCTATCATATACTTTATCTCCCACATTTCTTCTCTATCTCTTAGAAAGTTTGAATGGTAAAGGGCACGAGGCGAATTCTGTTAATGGATCGGACAAGCGATGTCAACTCTTTTAAAATACAAGATCAACTACGCTTTACAACCCTTGCACAAGTCGAATGGTCTTTTCTAAATTACAATTATTATTATTTTTTTTTCTTAAAACAATTCGCCTTGTGCAAGGGTTAATTTCATTAATATTATTATTATTATTATTATTTTAATTATATCTATTGTCCTCAACAATAATTAATAACTGAAAACGTCTCGTGCCAGTGTGTGTGTGTATGTGTGTGTGTGTGTATAGCCAGTTTGATATCACCCGGCAAAAACATTATTTTTAATATAAATTCTTATGTTCCATATTTGTCTTGTTCTTGAGTTGTTTGTTGCTTATCCTTGTTGATTTTTCTTTTCTTTTTGATAAGATTGTTATAATTTAACTAATATAATTTAGAAATTTGTATCCAATTAGTTGTGGGGAGCGCGCGCGCATAATTGTTCGAATGACAAACAATTATTTATTATTATTATTATTATAACGTCTTAAAAATATATAAAATTGCGTTCTAATGAAATAACATCGTTCATTACAAAAAGAAAGTTACCTTTTTTTTTTTTTTTCGTTTTTTTTTTTTCTTTATAATGAAACCGCGTGTATTGGCATTTTTAAAAAGAATTATTCTCAAATTTCAACAATATATTCTTATAAGGAAGTTTGAGAACCGTTTCATACGGATTGAAATCGTATCATATTATATTATTTTCTTTGATGCTGCATGTTCGTGGAAGATTATAGTTTCTTTTTTTTTTTTTTTTTTTTTTTAACTCATCTTTATATTTTGGACATAATTATTAATAATAATAATAATAATAATAATATTAATAATAATAATAATAATAATAATATTAATAATAATAATAATAATAATATTAATAATAATACTATATATATACATATGCATATATATATATATATATATAAATGAATTTTTTCTAATGACTTAGTAACAATGAAATTCACTAAATTTGTCCAAAATACAATGGGATTTAAACTAAAAAAAAAAAAAAAAAAAAAAAAAAAAAAAAACAAATAAACACTTACATCAGTATGCGATAATAAAAAATAGTGCCAGTGTAGAGTATCATCAGAATACGGCAGCTTGTTAAATAAAATAAACAATTTATTTTTAGCTAAACCTAGAGCGATTGAATAATTGTGTGAATGATACGTTCCACTGAGTTATAAAATGCTGTTATTTTTAATGCGAATATGATTAATGTTACTTAGACTGCTTTTTTTTTTTTTTTTTGATAAAGTTTTTGTTAAATTCCTTTCTTTTTTTTTGTTTGTTTCTATTTACGTTTTAAACAAATAGATTCAGTTCAATTCAATATTCTGATATCTATGACGGATGTTTCTATATTTTTGTTTGTTGTTTAATTTGCTTTTTTTCTTTTTTTTCTTTTTCTTAAATATCTGCAATGGTTTCTCCTTCATTTGAACAATCTGTGCTTTCATCATCTATTATACTCTCGAACAATGGAACTTTTGCAAAAGCACAGAGCTTTTTTTTTTCCTTGGTTGGTGATAATGCCTAATTAGGTCTTTATTGCATCATACTACCCTTTTGTGGCTGTTCTCGTTGTTGTACTTGAGCTGATGCTGCAGTATCTTTAATGTGTTTTTCGACCTAAAAACATATAACATGAGATTTTTTTTTAACTTGTCTTTAATAGATTTCTAATATTACATTAATCAAATAATCTTTTATCAATTATACTTACAACTTTTTTAACATGTTTATATGCACTAGAATCTTCGTTTCCATGCACATTGTCAACTTTATATGGCGGTCTAATGATAACATTATCAAATACAACAATGTTAGCACCGTTCCACGTTACATCTTGTATAGTTTTAGAAATAGCGATAAAAAGTTTCTGTCCGTCTGGAGATACTCCGGCCTGCAGAGCCATCACCAGCCTTTTTTTTCTTCTATCTGATTGCGTACTCGTCTATTAAGCATTTGTAAATTAAGGCTTTGCGGTGGTTCGCTGGTCGTTGGACTAACTTCTCTTTTAACTTGGACATCTGATACCAAAGATAAATTGACTATGTGTACATCATTCAGGGAAGTTCTACCATTCGAGGCTGGGCATTCTTTAATGTTTCTTGTTAAGAAAATATTATTGAAATAAAAATGTATTTGTAAAGTATTATCTTGCACAAATAAACATGTATCTTTAAATATATATATATATGTATATATAAGAATATAGTACTATAGTAATATAATTATAGTGGAAAAAATAGAAAGTATAGAAATACAAATATCAATGTGTGAATAATATTTGAAATAAAATCCTTACAGAGGAACAAAAAATAAATAATATTAATAATCACTTTGAACGCGAATATCAAATAAGAGCGTTAACAGTTTTTATATAATTTCGAATTAGAATAATCGAAAATGATGAAATAGATTAAATAAATGAATGGAGAAATCAGCATGGTTGAAGATGACGAAACTAACCTGACTTTTTTTTGATAATGTCTAGAGATATACGATAAAGGATGACAAGTTTGACAAACGATTCAAATAATGATTATTTCTTAACAGATTAATTAGAGATGACTCGATAATTATTAATATAAATACATCTCGAGTTATTTACACTATTGTCTGATAGTATTGAGAGAGTAGACCAAGAGACGACACTCAGTTGATATTCGATTAATTAATAGAATATAAAAATGATTTTTTTAAAGGATACTCAAGACTAGCATTTTTGTTTGTGGGTCAAATGCCAAAACCTCCCCTTCGATATCCTTATTATAACAAGTTTTACATGCAACCGTACTTCCAATGCTGAAACAATCGCTAACGCCGGCCATTTTTCACTATAGAACAGACCGCGAGCACGACATCGCCATCTGTTGTAAAAACATTCCTATTTGAAAATTCCCGCTCTTTTATTTGACTTTAGCGATACGATCTTTTTCCTACTTAATGAATATTTTATTTTATATTCTTTTCAAACACGATTAACAATAACATAATATTTATTACAAAATATTATCATTATTTATATATTTTTTTAATTGTTTAAAAAATTTTTTTAATCTTTTCATTAATATCTTAATTTGACACCAGTAGTTTCCGATCGCTTCTATTTCCTTTATTCATTCCAAATTGTTCTTTCGTTCGTTATATTACAATTTTATTACAAGTTTTATTGTTATATTATTGTGTTGTTGTTATTGTTGTTGTTGTTGTTGTTGTTGTTGAAAGACAATAATGAAGATAACTATGAATTCGTCAATAAAGACAACGTATAATGAAAGGTAATCGAAGGATTTGATCTAATTACAAATTTATTTTCATTAGACAAACCAATAGAATTTCGTCAAATTGATTTATGCATTAACATTAATTAAGTTTAATTATTATATTTGTTTAATTATTTTTCAGAATAATAATCATGAAATTTTTCTATTGATATACAATTTGATTAGATTATATGTATTTATTTTTCATTGTGTACAAATTGTAAATTTAATTTTAATCATTGCAGATATATATATATGAACATAATCTCTCTGTCGGTAAAAAAGGATTTAGTTCGAACATTTGTATATTAACATGAAACAAGATGGCGTTGTTATATCGTTTTATCATGTGATACGTATTATTCATCGAACGACATTTAATTTGAAACAGAGATGTAAGTTAACGTAAAAATATATTTGTATAGATCTCCACGGGAATCATGCTTATGAAAATATTTATGATAAAGTTTCAGATAGAAGAAAGATCACAGACTTTCAAATACTATGGATGAAGTTTTCTTACGTTGTTATTAAAGTGAGTCGTAACAAAATATCTTCCTGTTGTTTACGATAGTCGTAAATAAAGTTAGTTAAAACATTAATTTGTCATGTTTAAACAGGAGCCAAATATAAACTCGTCAGAATTTGAAAAGGATTTTTCTCATAGGCGTGATGGTCTTTCATAATTACCATGAAAATTACACCTACAACAGTTTGAGGTTTTCCCCTTCAGTTTTCAAGGTATTTCATAAGTTAGTAGTAACCTTAATTGACGTTAAAATTATCGTATAATTCCTCATATACTCAATTTGCTATTATTTAGATATTTACTTGTTGCTTCTACATCGAATTAAATTATCGTTCGTGTTCTTCCTGTTATAAGTTTAAATTCATTTATTAAAAAAACAAGTTATACAACTTTTTTGTTCACATGATTTTTATTTTGAATGAATTTGTTTCGGTAGATTTGATTAAAAAAAATATATATATATATATATAATTCATTTCAACGAAATAATTAATTATCTTAAATACTTGCAATTATTTCATTTTAATTTACGTTCGATTAGTTTAAACATTATTTATAAGTTGTCTCTATAAATATAGTTTTATAAAGTTCGAATATATATATATATATAAATAAGTTAAGTATACGTGTAAGTAACTTCGTAAATTTGTTCTATTTGCTTGTCTTTTACCTAGTATAACATACATAAAGGTTTTGTTTGTTAATAAATAAGGTTTATGTGGATTAAATTGTCAGGATAACAGACGTTTCGGGTAGCTTATTTTAATTAAAGGGAAAAAGAAGCTTCCTATTAAATCTAATAGTATGTCACGAGCTATTGTAAGAGGGTCATGTTAACATGATAAAGAAATTGAAAAATGTTGGTTTTTTTCTGTTTTTTTTTTTTTCATGAAATACGATACACGTTTTACTTCTTCTTCTTCTTCTTCTTCTTTTTTTTCTTTCTCTCTTTTTCATGATTTATATGAAAATCGAAGATATTATTATTCGATACATATTTTTTATATAAATAGAAATTTTTTTGAAGGATTATCAATAGACGTAGGAAAATAAACAAAAAAATATTATTATTATTATTATTATTATTATTATTATTATTAATTGGCATTAGGAACTGGAAAGTTCATTGTCGCAAATACCAAATTCCGCCATTGTTCCCATCCCTGAGCGCGATTCTTCCATTCGCAGTCTTCAGAAAAAAAAATATTATTATTATTATTATTATTATTTGTTTAATAAAATTGAAAAATAATAAATTATAATATATTATAAACGATAAAAATATAAATTATTCGATTAAACTATGATTGTAGTTATTATTTAGTGTAAAAGATATGTCGGTGATTTTCGGCTTTTTCC
Source organism: Polistes dominula (assembly GCF_049000335.1). Lineage (NCBI taxonomy): Eukaryota > Metazoa > Arthropoda > Insecta > Hymenoptera > Vespidae > Polistes > Polistes dominula. Next base: position 1,169,176 of record NW_028301169.1, on the reverse strand, counting down.
GGACGCAGTCGAGCATATTCGACTTGGCGGCTTCTTGTTCGGTCGCATGGCTCGATTCAGTTTCAGTTTATAGATACCGTCTCATCGGGACACGTCGCGGTAGTCCATAGTTGAGGACATGAATTAGGACTTTCAAAAAAAAAAAAAAAAACAAAACAAAACAAAATAGAAGTGTGTACAAAAGTTGTCGTTGAAAAGAAAGAAAGGAAATTAACATTGGTGGTGAACAGTGTGAATTTTGAATTCGTTTTTTTTTTTTTACTTTTCTTTTGCATTTTTTCACTTTCCTCTTTTATTATATTTTTTTCTATTTAATTCGTCGATGGATTTTACGAAATCTTTTTCTAATAGAGAAGTAGAATAAATAATAATAATAATAATAATAATTTATTTATAGATGTAATATTAGACAAATGTATATAAGAATTTAATTTGATTAGAAATTTGGATAAAAGGGATTGATAGTGAAATATTTGATAAATATGAGAATAGTAATAAGATAAATTTGATTTTTTTTTTCTTTTTTTTTTTTAGTTATCGATCATTTGTCAAATATAATTTTATTGGAAGAAAAAACCAACGTCTTGCAACAAGAGTACAAAAGGGTGGGTTGAAAAGTTTTGATCCTCGACAAAAAAAGAAAACAAAAACAAATGAACTTGTATTCTAATTTTTTTTAATTGTATTCTTAATTTTAATTAATTTACATATATTTAAAAAAAAAAATAATATTTATTTGAAATAATTGTTATTATTATACGTTAAGATGAAAACTTTTCAACTTTGTATAATTTAATTGGAAAGAAGTAAAAATCAAATATTCACGAATTTTTTATTTTTTAGAAAAAAAAAAAAAAAACAGGAACACGAATAGAAAAAGGAAGTATATATCGTAGATTTTGTCAAGCGAAAGGAAAAAAAAAAAAACCAATGGGTATAACAAAGCGATACTACGTCTAAATGTACATCGTGCTATTCCATTCGTAAACGAGAATTAAAAAGAGAATTTTCCTCTCAATCGCACAGGAGAACATTAAAAAAAAAAAAAAAACAGGAGAACAAGAGGATGTGTGAATGAATGAATGAGATTCGTTTTATTTATAATTGCGTGTGTTTAATTTTTTCCTTTTTTTTTATGTTGGAAGATATAACTGAAAAGAAATTTCCGAGTCTCGTTATAATATGTTTTACGTGGAACATACGTTGTTCAAAATATGAACACAAATTTACGAATGTATTATGAATAGATCTCTGAAAGGGTTCGGGGGTGGGGGGGGGTTGGGGGTTATAGGATGTGAAAATAAAAAATTGAATTTTTTTATTTTATTCAAGTTCATTTCATTGAGTATTGTAATATTGAGTTAGGACGATAATAAAACATAAATTATACAATAACAAAAGGATGATGATGATGATAATAATAAAAGAAGATTTTGTTGAATAATAATAAACGGGATTGTTGTTTGAAATTAATCTAAAAAATTGAAATGAAACAAGAAAATTACAAACGTAACGTTATATAATATTGTTTGTTTGTTTGTTTTATTTCTTTTAAAATAGGAATAAAATTCGTATAAGAAAATAATTAAGATTTAAGTGTTCTTAGATAATGTAACATTATTCATCATGTTTATTTTTATAGACGACATAATTTAGAAAAAAAATGTTTAAAATATTTTTATTTTTTTTTTATTTTTATTGAATACACTAGCGTAGGAAAAGTTAAACTACATTGATTTTTAAATTGGAATGGTAGGTTACTGTTTAAACACTCGTTGGAGGTACGGTCTGATGAAAATTAAAGTTGTCTAATCATTGGTACTCAGTTTCTAATCAAATTGTAATTTTTGATTGAATACATTAGCGTAACAAAAGTTAAATTACACTAATTTTTAAATTTGAATGATAGATTACTGTTTAAGTAATTAAGTCATCTTACGATTTTTACAAAGAAATTTTAAAATATATTTTTACTAAAGTTTCCTAAAACGTCTCTTCGTATTCATTTCATTTCTATAGAAAGGAACATAATAATTCAATAAAATAATTTGTTAAAGTAATTTTTGTATAATATCAATATTTATACTTGTTATGGGATATAACAAAAAAAATTATAATAATATTTAAAAAGAAAACATTTAAAAATATTTCCAAATATTTCATTTCGATAAAAACAACATTGGGAGACCGATACCTTTAACAAAAAAAAAAAAAAAAAATAAATTCTATACATCCGTTGAATATTTAAAAATAAATTTCTTTTCAGATTTGAATAAAAAAATTCGAAGATAAAAATTTACCCTCTTTCAAAAATAAAAAAAAATAATTTTTCTATTTCGATAGCAACGATCAAACGCGTATGGGGAAAATACTTCGAACAAAAATCTTCGAACAAAAATCTTTGAACAAAAAAAAAAGAAAAAAGTATCCGAGTAGTCGAAATATATTTTGTTTAGAAGCAAAGCTTGAAGAGAATTTAGTTTTAGTTTATCGAGTGCAATACCGATTGTTCAATTCGTCGAACAAAGGGACACGAAACGATGCTCGAAATTAATCGCGCGAACGCAGCTAACCCCCTCTCTCCTGGTTTGTGTTCTATTGATCGGAAATATGTATCATCTATCCTATCGTTTCTACAGCTATTTCACCAAAGACCTAGAGACTACTAACTTAGATACACCTATGATCGATTAAGGTTGTCTCTGTCGATTACTTTGTTACCTTCAAATGAATCAGTTATTATTATTATTACGTTCACACGATCAACTTCATTTCATACGTACCTAATTGCTACACACACACATATATATATATATATATATTATTATTATGCATTTTGTCTATACACAACCGTTTGATAATAAAAATAAGGTTCATTTAATTCGTACCTCATATAAAAAAAAAAACAAAAATATTTATGTATGTCATTTTAATTTATGAACAATCACAAAATTATTTCTACCTATTAATTTAATTTAATTTATTATTAAATAAAATATATATATGTATATATAATTTAACTAATAATACAATATAAATAATTAATTTTTATTTATTTATTTTTTTTTTTAAATAAGTTTGAAATATATTTGTACAATTTTATATACAACTAGAATGCTCCGGTCACGCGTTGCTGTAACTTTGTTATAAAATGTTAATTTAATATAATTCTAAACAATTGAATAAATAATAACGACACATAAAATAATACCACAATTAAAATAGAATATATAAAATAATAATATACGAAACAAATATGAACAGTAAGGTTAGATTTGTCATATGTAATATTTGAAAAAAAAAATCATATAACGTTAATCTATCGAAATAATTGAATTATAATACAGCACCATCTATTGAATGCTTAGAGAAGAAGTTAGGTACTTAGATAATCTCTAAATAATAAATCATTAAATTAGTAATAAAAAATACAAAATAATCGCGATAAAAACTATCCTATATTCTAAGTTGGAAAAAATGATATAAAATAAAAACAAATTTCATTAAAATCGATTGAGTAGTTTTAATGTTATTAATGGACAAACAACTTGACACGTAATTTTTATATATACAGTAAGATTAATGAATCTTTTGTTCGTAATTCGCGTGATAGAGAAATTTTTCAATGTTGTTTAATATACAATTATTTATACAAATACAATGATTATTTTTTGAAATTCAATTACATTTGTAACTTATTAATGTAACATTTGATTGAACTAATATAGAAGTAAATTTATACATTTATCAAAATATACAATTTTGATAATAAATTTCGTTGAAAAGATCTGTAGTTTTCCAATTGGATCATGATAGCTTCCGGTTAAGCACATATATAAGTCGTTTGTACGTATAGTGATTACAGAAATCGGTGGGATATGGGCTATGTCTGGATACCCCATAAATAGGATCATATATAGACTTTACCTCAGGGACGTGTTACCTGTTTGAGGTTATAAATCACTGCCTGTTCTTTGTATGTACATAGAAGTACAAGCATATCGATGATGAAATTTGAGTAAAAGATGAGAAAACTGTCCAGCAGGCAAACAGGCAACAGACACATGTGTATATGTGCACATGTATGTTTTCCGTGTATTCATATTTATACGATGACAGGAGATTTCGTTTTGATTTTTCTTTTTGTCTTTCTTTTATTTTTTCTTTTTCTTTTTCTTTTCTATGCTTTTATTTGAATTTTATTTTGATTGCAATCAAGAAAGGAAATAACGTGACTGAAAAATTTGTATAAAATACAACGGGATGTGTTTATTAATCTTTAATATATATAAATTACGTGTCACGTTGTTTGTTCGCAATGGACTCTTAAACTACTGAGCCGATTTTAATCAAATTTTGCACACTGTGTGCAGTTTCATTCAACTTGAAAGATAGGATAGTTTATATCTCAATTTATAATCAAAGTATTTGTTTATTAACAAAGAATCATGATTATCTCTGTTAGTTCGATAAGATTCTAACAGATGGCGGTATAAGGTAATTCGTTGACTTAAAAATGTGTGTATCGGACTGATTGTGAGTCACAGTAAAGCGTGGTGGGTCAACCCTAGTCAAATATATTTCAATATAATCTTTTTAACAAAAACAAATTTGAATTTATCATCGATACAAATATTAAATAAATATTGAATCATTTAAAAAGTTAATATTAATATACCTCTATCGTGATTTATTATTTGCCATTTAAATGAATGTTTATTTAATTACACGTCTACTTTACTTACTGTAATTATGGAAAATAAAATGTGCATTTATACAAATGTCATTTTGTTGAATAACGAAGAGAGATTTACACAGTTGCATAAAATTGTTTAAATGCTTGATGAATCTCAAATTTATTTAGAAAATGTATAAAAAAGATTAATTGAATAAAATTTACACATTAATCTCAGCCATTTAACATAAAATTGTTAAATGGTTGATGAATAGAATTAATTTAGAAAAAGTATTCAAATGTTAAACACATTTTCAAAGAAATTTAATAATGCATGTGTATGTGTATGTGTAGATGTGTATGTACATGAGTGGGTTAATCCAAAATCGTGAACGGTTTCCATCACCGATAGTAATTTTCGCTATGTACATTTTGACAGTGCATATGTTTACAAAGGTGCACGGTCATCTGTGAGTATCCTATAAATACAAAGTTATAGCTGGCACGTGTTACTTGTTTAGGAATATAAATCATGATGGCGCATTATCCATGACTCGTCTTGTCATGATTATCGAACAGGAAGTTACAAGAAGAAGAAGAAGAAGAAGAAGAAGAAGTAGAAGTAGAAGAAATCGATTAAATTTCATGAGTAAATCTCACTAGTCAATTTCAATAGTAAATTTCATTGAAGTTTTTTCACTAGTACATTTCATTGAACTTTTTTCAGTAGTACTTTTTATTAAAGTTTTTTCACTAATAAATTTCACCAGTAAGTTTCATTAATAAATTTCAATGGAGTTGTTTCACTAGTAAATTTCACTAATAAATTTCATTGAGGTTTATTCATTTTTTCTTCATCATCATTTTCTTCACTTTCTTCTTCATTTTCTTCCTCATCTTCTACGTTTATCAAAATTTGTATTAATAATTTAAAACGTTCCTCGCGTTTGGCAGAATAAAAAAAAAAAAGAAAAAATATCGTCGTTAGTAAGATAGGGCAAAGTTTCCTTCTATTTATAGGGTGGGGGGTTCTGTACCGATGTTTTTAAAAGGGTGAACATTTTTCAATGGGTTGCTTTTTCTTCATGTAAGCTACACACACACACACACACATATATATACATATATATATTCTATGCCATTTGTTTATTTTCTGTGTTGATACGAGCATACGACTTTGGATTGAAAGAAGTGATGAATGCACTTCGTTGTACTTAGATAGTATGTGCATCCCATGTATAAATTGTACATGTGTATACACCACCTACACATGTTTGTTATATCGTATATATATAATAGAATGACATAAACGAAACAAATAGTTTTCTACAAAGAAGGACAACAACCATTTGTACAATTATTCATTTATTAACACGTTGTGCGTCACGTGAATTCTTACGAAAAATCTTCGTCAGGCCACGAGGAGTAAAACGAAAGCTGAATGTCAGACACCGGTGCCTGACATGGCCTGAATTTGAAGTTGAATGTCAGTCATTTATGACTGACATGGCCCTCAACTTGTCAAACGTTTATACTAATTTGAGATTAAGATTATTTTGTAATATTTCATTCCCCATTAATATTTTATCTAACAAAATTATTATTCTTTTTATTGAAACAAAAATATTGTTAAAAACTGATGAAAAACAATCAACCATCCTTAACCCACCATCGCAATCACAAATCTATCAGAGGATTATAAATAATTTGACTCATCGTTTTATTCATCTTCTAAGAATCTTGATTAGAATCTTGACATTTCTAGAACATTTAACGTGCAAATATTTGTACGATAAGGTTCATACTATTGTCAATGAGATTTACCAAAGCCAATAAACTTGTAAAAGTAACAACTTTGTGCAAACTTACGAACGGCATTAAGCATTCTCGTTTCCGTTTAGAATTACGCCATCTTGAGATTAAGATGAAAAGAGAATGAGAAAGAGAGAGGTGGGTGGAGATGGGAGAGAAAGAGAGAGAGGGAGAGGAAGACGGGCTAAATGCCAATTGGTTTAAGACACTGACAGAAATTTCGATGACAGAGATACACAGTCGATCAAAAATAGCGATTTCTTCATTTTTATTGTTCCAGTTCAATTTTTGATTTTATTTTATTTTTGTTCAAGTGTTTCTCTCTTTTTTTTTTTATCTTTTTTTTTGTGTGTGTTAATCTTTTAATCTTTTAATTAGGTCGTCCTAGTTATTTCGTAGAATGGTTTGCAATTTTTTTTGTTTTTTTTTTTTTTTAAATTTAAATTAACATTTTATTTTAGATAGTTTAATTTGTAATATATATATTAAATTATATTATTATATTATTAACGATGAGAATAAAGTATAAATAATTTACTTGAAAAATGGTTTTCAATGATGAATACGAAACATTTGAAAGTTTTCATGAAGAACAGTTGTAGCAACAAACAAACAAAGAAAAAAAAAATTCATAAAAAAGAAATAACTAATAAATAAAATCTAAATTAGCATCGATAGTTCGTTCAAAAATTATTCTTTGTACGAATTCCCTGGGTAATAAAAAAAAAAAAAAAAAAAAAAAAAGAACAAGTTTCTATATAAATTGTGAATGTTTTTTTTTTTTTTCTTTTTTTATTATTATTTCTTCTACCTCTATTTCTTTTTAACCCTTATAAACTTTTCTTCCTCTTATATTTTTAAAAGTGGTGGCAAAAGAAGAAGAAGAAGAAGAAGAAATAGAAATAAAAAAGAATAAAAAGAATAAAAAGAAGAAGTAGAAGAAGAAGTAAAAGGAAAAAGAAAAAAAAGAGTAAAAAGTCCGATATAGTTCGGATAACTTCGAGAATCGGATCTTCAAAGTCAAGTGACCAACATAATAAATCCAATATAACCGAGTTAGACTGATCTAAAATTATTCTGCTGACTTTCGAGAGTGTATATGAAACGTCATTTTTCTTTTCAAAATCGTCAAAATGAATTGATATTTTTATTTTTCTTCTCAATCACAAGTTAACAACGATATTTGTTTCGAATAATTCAACCAATCATCTTTAAAGATACTTCACAATTTTCATCTTTGTAGTATACCAAATGAAAATGAAATATCATTCAAATAATTTCAAATGTGAATATCATTATATATATATATATATATATATAATTCAAGGATTATATTACCAATAATATTTAACATCATTTTAATTAACTGCAAGTATTATGATTGCGAACCCAAAAAAAAAAATTGAATAAAAAGAAATGAAAGTCGTTAGAATGTGTTAAGAATGTTGAAGAGAGAGAGAGAGAGAGAAAGAGAGAGAAGTAAATGAGAAAAAGAATGTAAAAAAAGGAGACAAAAAGTCAATGTCAAATGATATTCGTAATTGGAGATTATAAAAATCTGAGAAACACCTCTTTTTATTGGATTTAACTTTGTAATATCCTATGGTATTGTAACTGTATTTAAATCTTAATTCTAACAATTTCAAACAGATTTCATTTCAATCACTATCTCTTTCTCACTCTGATCGATCTATGAAATAAAATAAAATAACCCTAACTATCTTTTTATAATAAATTTCCCTTTCTAATCTTAATATATATAAATTATGTGTCACGTTGTTTGTCCGCAATGAACTCTTAAACTACTGAACCGATTTTAATCAAATTTTACACACTGTGTGCAGTTTCATTCAACTTGAAAGATAGGATAGTTTATAATATCTCAATTTATAATCGCAATTTTATTTTATTGACGTGTGTATCGGACTAATTGTGAGCCACAGCAACGCGTGACGGGGCACCCCTAGTTATTATTATAATTACTACGTGAAACTATTTATTTTTTTTTTTTTTTGTAAAATACTATAAAACCATATTTCTAAATTATTTAAAATTTCTTTTTTGTTTTTTTTTTTTTTTAATATTGAATTTAATAATATTCATATCACAATTAAATTAATCGTTAGATGTTAGAATATCATATAACTCACAATCAGAAATCTACTCCCATTTTCCTCATACTCAATTGCATACTTACCTAGATAATATGCATTTATGCATCTATATATAAATATATACATATGGTTATACAGGATGACTTCAAAATTTCTACACAAAAAAGTATAATCATTATTTTATCTATTAAAACACACACACACACACACCCTATGTATATTTTAACAAACACAATACAAATACAAATACAATACTTCTAAATAATTTATTAATTAATTTAGAATGAAAAATAAATCTATTAAGTGTTTACCTTTTATTTTATTATTTGTCACCAATAGTCTGCTGACTTTTGGGTCACCCAGTGCATGTGTGAATGCATGAAACCGATTTCAATATCGCATTGATACACATGCATAGATATCATTACGGAAACGCGAAGCATTTCTGCAAAAGCAAATCTGTCCGAGTTACACAAGTCAGAGAGAGAGAGAGAGAGAAAGAGAGAGAAAGAGAGAGAGAGAAAGAGAATGTGTGTGAGAGAGAGAGAGAGTGTATTCAAGGGATTAAAGCTGAACCTATGAGTCTCTTCATCCATTATGTTCTCGAGATGGATTTTCTAGGATGCTTAGAGATAGATCACTCGTTAAAAAATTGTTTTATGGTAATTCAAGTATTCCTTTCATTTCCAAAATGCTTTCTATTTCATTTATTTCGTGAACAAAATATCTATCGATTGATTATTAATGATGGGTGTGTGTGTGTCTGTGTGTGTGTATGTGTTAGGTATTATCAATAAGTATAATACTTGTTTATTTATTTTCTTTTGTAATAAAATGTTATTTATTATAGGAAAGTTTGTGATTAAGTAAATTAGGATTACTTTTGTGTGTTAAGATTTGTATTATTTTGTAATATACACAATTATATTATTATATTATAAAAATATATTAGTGTGTTATAATATATATTATTTTTATATATAATTATATAATTACAATTTTAGTTAATATTAGTTAATATAACTAATATTAAAACTAAAGCTATATAGTTATATTAAACTATACTAAACTATAATGCAAATATGAAAGAGAATATTAAAAAATACGACAAAGAGAGAGAGAGAGAGAGAAGAGAGAGAGAGAGAGTGGGTTTGGAAAAAAAGAGGTGAGAGATAAAAAAAAAGTTGTTTTCAATTTACACAATAGAATTCTCGAGAGGAAAGATAATCTTGTTTGATATCGAATGAAATAACATTATCGAATGCATTGCAAACTTCAATTTCTTTGTCTCTCTCTCTGTCTCTCTCTCTCTCTATTTTATTTATTTTTTATTTTGTTCTCTCTTTTTTGGTTTTGTAAGCATCCAAGTGTCTCTCTTTCTATTATCATTTTAAATCGCATTATCAATGTTTAACACATTCTAGAAACAATAGTTTACATTTTACAGTTTACTTTACTCAAACAAGAAAAAGATTTTGCAGAATTTTTTTTTTTAATTGATTAACAATATTAAATTTAATGATAAAGAAATCAGAAGGGTGGTTTTGAGAAAGGGGTGGGTTATTTATTCGATTAGAATTACATTAATGATTTATCTAATGCAACCAAATGCAAGACAACTCGAATTTCGAATAAAAATCGTGTGTGTGAAAGAGAAAGAGAGAGAGAGAGAGAGAGAGAGAGAGAGAGAGAGAGAGAGAAAGATTTTTCATTGAAATTGTTGCTAACTTTTTTGTCTTTTTTTCCTTTTTTTTTTTTGTCGGTCTATTCCAAATGCACCCTCGTTCCAATTATCGTCATTATCGCGATTTTGTAACTCTGCTTTTTCGTTTTCTTCATTCTTTCATTCTTTCATTCTTTCCTTTTTTTTTTGCTTTGCTTTTTTCACCCCTTCCTTTTTGTTTTCTTTCTTTTCTTTCTTATTTCGAGGATTCTCACGACCGGAACGCAGTTACCCTCGATGCGAAGTCGTCGTTCCCATTATTTTTCTACTCCCCTTTTTCTTCTTCTTCTTCTTCTTCGTCTTCGTCTGTTTTTTTTTATTTTTTCTTGTTTCGACTTTTAACCCTCATCTGTAACTTTCAACTTTCATACGTTTTCGATATTTACACGTGTATTTTTCTTTTTCGAAATTTCATTTCAATTTGATCTTTTTCTGAAGTGAAAACTTCTTTAGAATGGGGATGATTTGAAAAAAAAAGCGAACGAAAATCCATGGATAACGGAAATGAAACGAAACGAAACGAAACGTTGAAACGATGAAACGACGAGAGAATGAGATAGAAGACAGTATGCATTGATTTCTTATTTCAATTTACGAGTTTACGACAAACAATTTCAATCAATGCACGAGTGTAGGGGGAAAAAAAAAAAAAACATTTGTTCAATTTATGAAAATCAATGAACTACGAAGAAATTTGTCAATGCACGAGTACCTACGAAAAATAGTTCAGTCAGATCATTGACAAATTTCTTCGTAGATCATTTGAAATTTTGTGAAAAATACAAAGTCCTTCGATCATTGACTCATTTCTTCGTAGATTCATCGAACTTTTTTTTTGAAAATCAATCGCATGATATTTGTTTTTTCTTTTTTATAATAAATAAACCCTACAATTATCTGACTCCTGATATGCATTCGACTCATTCTCTCGGAGCGAAGGTTTTAAGAAAGTTTCACTTCTAACACGTGTGTTTTATATAAGACTATGGTGTACAAATTTTATGAATTTTTTTTGTTATTTTATCTTAATATATATAAATTATGTGTCACGTTGTTTGTTCGCAATGGACTCCTAAACTACTGAACCGATTTTAATCAAATTTTCCACACTGTGTGCAGTTTCATTCAACTTGAAAGATAGCATAGTTTATATCTCAATTTATAATCAAAGTATTTGTTTAATAACAAAGAGTAACAAGATAATTCTGATGTTTCATTCTCATTTTTATAATTTTTTTTTTTATTTCTAAAGATTGATTACAATTTGATTATTTAAATAACAGAAGTCCATGGGGTATTCGATGAGACATTGAATATTTGAATAAAAATAAACCAATATAAATTGAAGTTTGTATGAAACAAAAATCAATCAAATCAATTTGATAAAATTTAAGACAAAACGAACAAGGTATGACGGTGAATGGGGATGAAATTTCTTCCATTAGGTGATTTTCATTATTTAAAGTTTTAAATCGTCGTCGTCGTCGTCGTTTATGTTTAAATGAAAAATTATAAAACGATTTTCTAACGTTCGTTGGGTTAGTTGATTTAATTTACTTAAGAAAGTTTTTTGGTGAAAATCGTGAAAATCGTGAAAATCGATCGGCGTTATGACGTTCAATGAGACAAACGGAACAATCAAGTTTCCTGATTATGATATGAACGAGTCTTTCACTAAATTTCGATGGAAGGAGCTTGCTCCTGTTCTAGTTGTCTACTCGCTGACCTTTTTTCTTGGATTAATAGGTAAGACTTAATTAAAAATCAAATCTTTTTTTCAAATCCTACGGTAAAATTTTAATTAAAATATTCATTACTTACCTTAAGATCAAATAAAAATTAAAAAAAAAAAAAAAAAAAAAATGTAAGAAAGAAAGTAGGAAGATTTTATTTTGTATCTTTTATCTTTGAAGAAGACAAAGAAGAAGAAGAAGAAGAAGAAGAAAAAAAAATTGAGAAATAAAAGAAGACAAAATTATCTCTGATGATAAAAATGAAATTGTAAAACAGTATGCAAATCAACTGCACCAAATTCAATTTTATTAATGAAAAGTACACTTTAGTTGGATTATTTTTTTTTCTAAAGGTCATTCATACTTTTTGCAAGTTAATAAATAAAAAAATAAAATAAATAAAAGATAAGAAAAAATTTAATTAAAATTAATATTGCTGAATGCACTTTGGTCTTTCATAGAAACTCTTGCACACATTTTGCAAACAATTTATTTAATTATAATAATTATTATTACATAATTTTGATTTACTTTTTTCTTTTTTTTTTTTTTTATAAAGGCCACACATTCATACTTTTTTTAAGTTAACAAAAAAAAATTGAACACAAAACTTACAATTAATTAAAATTAATATTAGTGTATGTGCATTTTGATTTCTCATACAAACTGTTGCAAACACATATTTTATAAACAATTTATTACTTCAACTATTAGATAATTTTGATTAATCGAATTTGAATGAATATTATTGGGTTATTAAGTTTCAATAATTAATAATATAATTGTGATAAATACAATTATATTTGATAAGCTAATTAATCAATGATTAAATATATGTACTATCATAAATAATTGGTATTTATACTCCTAATTTATTATGACACTTTCATAATCAATGATATGTTAACAATGAACTTTGGTATTTCTCTCACCAATGGTTTAACCAATGATCACGTTTATACCTTGTATCGTTATTTTCATTCAACTCAACACAAAGTATTGAAATGTATAGTAATATTAGGTTGAGTCATAAGTAACTTCTGATACGTCTATGTTGAATCCATTTTTCGTATTTACCTACTATAAGTCACCGAAACAAACGAATTTTTAATATCACTGTATAGATGAGGATTCAGTTTAGTCTTCTGTCAACTTTTTTTTATGTAATCAATGTTACATTTAACCATTTTTTCTTAACCACTGAAATGTATAGTAAAAAGTGCATATTCGACCATGTAATGCTTTAAGAATTGAAACAACAAGGCAATAGCACTAAAGTGGCAACTGACAAAAATATACAGCTTATACAGTGCAGGACTTGATAACTGATAGGGCAGTCAGAAATTGATTTGTAAAATTCCGTTCTAGAAATACGATCTTAACCTTTACTTACCACACTTGATCCAAAAGACCCAGACCTTTTTTGCAACTTGAGTCGTTTTTCTCAATTGTTCAACTTTGGTAATTTTTTAAACATATTTAAATTTAATTTAAAGCTATAAAACTTATATAGTCTTTTAAAGTAAGTATTAAAGAGGTCTCAAAAAAAATGTTGAAGTAAATTTATGCAATAGTTTCTTTTTTATGACGATTTTTCTCGTCCGGGTCCTTTGGACCCGGGTGTGGTAAGCGTGTTACTCCAGGAAGAGTGGTAAGCAAAGGTTAAAAGATGAACCGAGTGCAGGGACGTATTTCCAACTTTGATGAACCTTTTAAAGGTAATATTGAGAGCAAAATTCAATAGATACGTTGAACAATTGCAAAGAGTGCAAACAAAAAAGTCCATGAAAGGTGTCTTGCAGTTATCAGTCGCAGAAAAGCGTCCATTCTTTGTCTCATAAAAAAGGGAAGTTATTTATGACTCGACTTAATAGTTAACAAATGATATTAAACAGTTAGAATGGTAACCATTAAATCTGTCATTTTCCATCATAAATTGTCACTTCAACCGTTAGAAATCTCTCTTATAAATATCAATGAGAATAATAGTATAATAATAATAATTAAATAATAAAATTGTTTTTGATTTTTGTGTAGGAAACGTAGTCATCATTGCATCAACACTTTGTCCAAGACTCAGACCATTACCAGCAACACCAACCAACGTTTTTCTCGGTGGTTTGGCTACAGCTGATCTTCTTTTGATCATTTTTTGTATACCTGTTAAGGTAAGTTAAATAATAATAATAATAATATTAGTTGACAAAATCAACGTGATTTTGTATAAATAATTGTTTAAATATTAAACTCGTATGCACAACTTTTACAACTCATGTTTTAGTGTAACAGTTTTAACTGTATAAATTTTGTAGATAATCAATTTTATTTAATAGTAATTAATTTCAAAAGTTTCTAGATATTTTTACATCATAATTAATTTTACAAACTTTATCAAATTTTTGTTGTATTTTTTCTTTTTTTTTTTTTTTAATTGATTTCAAGTTAATTTAATTTGGTACAAAACTTGTTTAGGAAAAATTTGGTAAACTTCTGTTATATACTTCATTTTATTATTTGTTTTCAACAAATTTATATTAATATTATTTTATTATTATTATTATTATTATTGTTATATATGGTAGAGTATAAGCTTTATAATTTTATTTTTATTTTGAGTTAATTTAATTTGTTTATAATTTGGTAGAAAACTTTAGTTTAAGGAAAAATTCGTAAACTTTTTTTATATACTTCATTTTATTATTTGTTTTCAACAAATTTATATTATTATTATTATTATTATTTTATTATTATATACAGTAAAAAAATAAAGAAGAAGGTTTATTATAATTATTATATATTTTAACAAAGAAAAATATAAATAATAATAATAAATATAATTTTGATTCTTCGATAACGTGAGTAATTTGTCCAATCAAAATTTTATACAAAAAAAAAGAGAAATGAAATAAATAAAAAAAAATGTCTAATCTAGTAGAAATTTTACGGTAAGGATTTTATTAAATGTTTCAAGGTTTATTTCATATCTAACATACTTCTAACAGTTAAAAGGGGAATGAATGAAATAAAAAAAAAAAAAAGAAGGGTAAGGTTGTAGTAAAGGGGCTAGAAGAAGGGGATGTTAAGGGGGTGTGAAGTAAGTCATTTCGATGCGTATTCGGCACATTTTTTATCATCCTCCCCTTTTTCCCTTCATCCATTGTCATTTAGAAGTATCTCAAAGGGTGCCAAGAACGTGGACAAGACGAGGTGAATTACGTTTCCGTAAAAGGGGCTTGTTGGTGTAGTAGTTCTCTTTTGATTTATATAGAGGAAGCAAAGGAACTTATACATCAACTGTTATCCCTATTTTCGTCACCCTTTTCTACCTTTTAACCAACCAACACTTTAACCAGTTTACCTTAACCATTTTACCTGTCAAGGTTTCAATACGTTTTTACATTCATTTTTTAACAATGATTCTCATTATCAATGATTTATTAATCGTCAATTTATTATTTATTTAATATTTGTATTATTATTAAGTTATATTTGAAAAAAGAAATTAATTATTAATTGAATGAGACTGTTTATTATAATACAAAATTAATTATTAATTAAATTAGACTGTTTATTATAATAAAAAAAATTAATTATCAATCAAATGAGACCTTTTTATTATAATAAAAATATTATATATTAATTATAATAAAACAAAATTAATTATCAATTAAATTAGACTGTTTATTATAATATCAAATTAATTATCAATTAAATAAGACTTTATATTATAATACAAAATTAATTATTAATTAAATTAGACTGTTTATTACAATAAAAAAATTAATTATCAATTAAATAAGACTGTTTATTACAATAAAAAAATTAATTATCAAATAAATTAGACTGTTTATTATAATAAAAAAAATTAATTATCAATTAAATGAGACTGTTTATTATAATACAAACATTAATTATTAATTAAATTAGACCTTTTGAATATTTTTTGTATTTTTTTTTTTTCTATTATTTCGAATAAGATTATTTATTTGTTTATATATATATGTTAACTAATAATAAAAAGGTAGTGTATTTAATAGATTTATGATTTATTGGAATGAAAGAGTATGGTCATTGATTGGTGAGATATCATTGATCGATCCTTTAATATACATCGATTAACCTATCGATCAATTTATCAAAGAAAACTTTAACTCTTTTAAAGATACGATTTCTCTCTGATACCGTTTCTAATGGAAAATATCGATTACCATAAGATATGTTTGAATAACCTTGACGATCATGATAACTGCTTTTAACAAACTTATTTCGATCCTCTACTCTGTTATTTTATTAAAAGTTAGGTTAGATTAAATACGGTGTGTATATTACATGCAAAGTTTCCCCCACCCTACCTATTGGGATCTCTGGGAGGGGCTAATTTTGAATTTAGCCACCAGATAGCGTATTCAAGTGCTAGAAGATCCCACGATGACGTAGACAATTCGTCCTATCTATACTAATTTTCAATTTAGCCACCAGATAGCGTATTTAAGTGTATTCTATGGAATATTATAATAATATTTGATACCGATATTTTATTAAAAGTTCGGTTAAATACAATATTTTGTATATTACGTGCAAAATTCAACCCCCACCCCCCACCTTTTCGATTTTAATATTAAATATTATTTTGTTATCAATCAGAATTACAAATATTCGTTGATAGTAAATTAGAATTTGTATTTTATAGTATATTATAATATATATTTCGATCCTATACCAATATTTTATTAAAAGTTTGGTTAGGTAAAATAATTTCTATATATTATGTGCAAACTTTTTCCTCTATCCTACCTAACCTATATTAAATATAATTTTTTTTATCAATCAGAATGAAAAAAATATATATTCATCAATAATAAATTAGAATATGTATTTCTCATGGTAATATTATAATAATATTAATAATAATGAAATATTATAAAAGATTGATGAAAGAATGGAATAAAAAAAAATTAAAAAAATAGGAAGAGTATCATTCTATCTCTCTCTCTCTCTCTCTCTTTCTCTTATAGACTCTTTTTTTTTTATTCTTTTTTATTTTTTCTCATGAATGCCATTAATTCATCCCTCGAAGGCATCACATGTTATGTTGATGGTGACGGTATTTCAATTATTCGCTTCTCGCTTCGTATATCTTTTCTTCTTGTATCTATCCTTGACAGAGTTATAAACCGTGTAATGCGATCCATCTTTTCCTCTCTCTCTATCTCTCTTAGAAAAGATAGTGAAAGAGAGAGAGAGAGAGAGAGAGAGAGAAGAAATATTATCTACTTTAAAATTAGATTTCGTTAAAAATGTATATCAATGTATATGTATAACATTTTATTAAATATTTTTAAACATATTCAAATAAAAATTGTATTTTTATATCTATGAAATACTAGTCAACTATCTTGTCATGTTGAAAATAAAATATTAATAATAGTCAGATATATATTTGATTTGTTTTTTTTTAAACATTTACAGTCACATTTGATCGTCGTAGTCATCAATGCGCGGGAAATTTCAAATAATTACATAAAAATTGATAAAACAGTTAAAATCTAAGAGTTATCATTTAAAATTTTATTTATTAGGAATATTACACCCGTTATATACATGCGTAACGTTTGGAATTGTATTTTTATATTTTTGAAATACTAGTCAACTATCTTGTCATGTTGAAAATAAAATATTAATAGTAGTCAGATATACATTTGATTTGTTTTTTTTTTACACATTTACAGTCACATTTGATCGTCGTAGTCATCAATGCGCGGGAAACTTTAAATAATTACATAAAAATTGATAAAACAGTTAAAATCTAAGAGTTATCATTTAAAATTTTATTTATTAGGAATATTACACACCCGTTATACACATGCGTAACGTTTGAAAGGTCGTGTAAACAACATTGAACATAAAAACTTTTATTGAGGACAACGTATCAGTTTGTTGGTGAATTTCGAATAAGACGGTACACCTGAGGTATATTTCGTGCTTTTAAACATTAATACACATTGTCATCGATTATTTAACAATTTATTTTAATACTGTAATACATTCTTTTTATATTACTAGTAGATTTGATTTTCGTAGTCATCACTGCGCGGGAACCTTCAAATAATTCAAATGTTAAACATTAATACACATTCCTATTGATTAATTAACAATTTATTTTAATACTGTAATACATTCTTTTTATATTACAAAAAGATTTGACTCTCGTAGTTATCATTGCGCGGGAATCTTCAAATAATTAATTACAGAAAAATAATAAAACAGCTAGTATTTTAATAAAACACATTTCTTTTGATCAATTAACAATTTATTATAGTATATCGGACTTAGTATTGTTCTCTATTAATTATATTTGTTTGTTACATTGTTTTAAACATTACATACCTATTACAGTACTTTAAATATTTATTAATTTTGATCTTATGTTTCATTAGAATGAAAATTTTACCTTTAAAGTTATCACTGTTCATGAGTAATAAAATAATTAAAAAAAAAACAAAAAATGATGAAAATACTAAAATTAGTAAATTATTTGAACCACGTAAAAGGTGGTGGAAATAAAATAAAAAATAAATGTACAAGATCTTTGAATTTGAGCACCACTTTATCATTGATAAGAAAAAAGATCCTTTTTACGTTTATGTTTTATTGAATGATTGGTCGTATTTGTTAGTCGACACGTTATCAAGGATATCGTATACTGAAAGAGATAAGAAATTTCTATTAGAAATAGAACTTATGCTTGTTACTCTAACTTTCTTCAATTTTTTCATTGCAATTCATTCCATAATTTCTTTTTTTTTTTTCATTCTATTAACGCATTCTCAACGTTTAGTTCGATACCACAACTATCAATCATTTGAAATATAAAAGAAAAATAATAAATATATAATTAAATCATGATTCTTTGTTAATAAACAAATAATTCGATTATAAATTGAGATATAAACTATCCTATCTTTCAAGTTGAATGAAATTGCACACAGTGTGTAAAATTTGATTAAAATCTGTTCAATAGTTTAGGAGTCCATTGCGAACAAACAACGTGACACGTAATTTTTATATATTAAGATATTCTATCTTTCAAGTTGAATGAAATTGCACACAGTGTGTAAAATTTGATTAAAATCTGTTCAATAGTTTAGGAATCCATTGCGGACAAACAACATGACACGTAATTTACATATATTAAAGAAGAAGATTATTATTTAATTTTTTTAAAAGATACTTTACTATTATATATTTAATGAGACATAATATTATATAAATTCGGATATAGAAAATGGCCTTGAGATAAAATTAAACAGTAATAATTATTAACATAATAAAATAATATTAGATTAAACTTTAAGTTAATATCAGTATTTCCACTTTAAATTGCACGTTCTATTTTAGATAGATAGTACTCGATTATAGGATCTAATCGCAATACTTGAATCAAATGTCACGTACACGTAATAAACACATACATTAATATAATACACATGTATATGTATCTCTAGGACAAACACAGATCGATTCGATTAAACAGTAAGAAAGAAAGAAAGAAAAAAAGAAATAAATAAAAATAAAATGGATAATGTCATGTGTCATGGTTTATCATCACATTTAACGTTTAATTAGATAATATCGTTAAGATTAATCAATGATCTTCCTGATAATGTTCACATTCCCATGGTTTGACTATCTTCTGCATACATCACATACTATTCATAACTGATTATGACATTCCAAATTGGTTATCGTCAATTCCAACATTTCTAATTGGCCATTACCAATTCCTCCTCAATTTTCATAAATGTGTACGACACATTGTTTTGAGTATTTCATCAATTTTGTTTAATATTATTTGTTCATTTATAATTTATTTTTTTTGTGACAGTATTGATATTGTAATTAATTGTTTGAACAATATGTTTTTATAATTTGGTAATTTGTGTGTGTGTGTTTATTAAAGTTAATATTGATTATGTTTCTTTAAATGATGTTACAAGGGAGTGTTCGATAAATACGAATTTAATTGAAATTATTATTTATCTTGTGTGTGTATGTATTATTTTTATTCAATTTATTTTTATATTTTAATTTTGTGAAAGAAAAAAATGAGAATTTGAATAGTAGCTTTTGTTTTTTTTTTTTATAAATTTGTATTTTTTAATATATTTTTTTTTATTTATTACATTTTCATATAATTTTTGAATATTTTTTTGATAGGTGTAATACATCTTTTATTTTTAATTTTTAATTTTGTACGACGATTTTCTTTAATTATTTTTATGAAATTTATTTGAATTTTAATTTTGGAAAAATATAAGAATTTAAATAGTAGCTTTTTTTAAATATAAATTTGTATTTATTAATATATTTGTATTTATTATTATTTTTTCAAATAATTTTTGGATATTTTTTTGATAGGTGTAATACATCTTTTATTTTTAATTTTTAATTTTGTACGACGATTTTCTTTAATTATTTTTATTAAATGTATTTTAATTTTAATTTAGAAAAATATATGAATTTAAATAGTAGCTTTTTTTAAATATAAATTTGTATTTATTAATATATTTTTATTTATTATTATTTTTTCAAATAATTGTTTGATATTTTTTGTAAAAGATGTAATACATATTTTTATGTTTATTTATATTTTTATTTTTTTTTTATAATTTTGTATTGACGATTAAATTAGAAAAATAATGTCTTCAAGAATTGTTTAAGAAAAAATCGATTTAGTATAGTTGTCAACATAACTATTTTAATTGAAGTCACTTGTCACTAAGTGGCTGACCATATGCGTGGGTTGCACCACTTCTCTCTCTCTCTTTTCCTCTCTTTCTCTCTCTCTTTCTCTCTTTCTCTCTCTCTCTGTGCAAGTTCACAAGATAATAAAATATTTCATCGTCGTATAAATTCTTTAACTTTTTCTATCGCATAATAGAGAAAGATTATTATAATAGAATGGGGTCTAAAACGTAATTCAGCTTGAAATGGAAATATCAAGTTTATCATATTACGTTGAAAATGTGTATTTTTAACAAATGAAAAATATTATTAATTCTCTTTATCTTCTTTCTCGTTCACATTAATTCTATTGTAATATTTCAAAGTATAATTCGTATACGCAATATTCTTTTCAAAGTAAAAATATGTTTTTTTTTTTCTTTTAATTTTATAAATACGACAATTCCTTTATCCTACCTTTCGTATCTTTCTCTATAAATATTTCACAAAATGTTACGATTAATTAGTAACAAAACAAAAATAATATATAAATATTTAATAAAATCATGAAAAAAAAAAACAAAAAGAAAAAAAGCAGGAAAACAATATTCCAAGTTTTATTTAATTCGTGTTTGAATAAACAACGATGTTACAAAAATGTTATCTAATAAATTTGAAGATTATCTTTCGACCCTACTCCACACAAAAAAAAAACAAATAAGAAAAAAAAGATTGTACTTCTTAATGAATAATTTTCAAGGTTGAGTCTTAACACACACACACACACACACTCTGTCCTTTTTTAAGGTAGATCAAAATTTTCATCTGAGTGAGCCAAATTTCGTGTAATATATTTTACCGAAGTATATCTCGTTTAACGAATCGTTTCGAATGTGAAAACTTTAGCGATAACATTTTTGTGAAAAGGTAAACTTTCAGAAGAAGAAAAAGAAGAAGAAGAAGAAGAAGAGAATATCGCTTTATATTCTTTTATTTTACTTCTCCCTTTTTTTTTAAATATTAGGGTGATATAAAACAAAACAAAAAAGAAAGAAAGAAAATAAAAAGGGAAAGTTTCAGTCTCATTGTACTTTCTTTTGCACTTGACAGAAATTCTTATCATTTATATTACAGAAAGTAAAGTAAAGTAAAGAAGATTATAGATCGTATTTAAAGTATCCATTTATACAAACTCATTGTATATTTTTCGTTTGTTTAACACGTTGAATGCCATGCCGATTTTTAAGGAAGTTCTCGTCAGGCCACAGGTCTTACTTTGTATTGAAAAATGTAAACAGTGTCAGTCACAAATGACTGACATGGCCTAAACGGAAAGTTTATCGTCAGTCATCGATGACTGACGTGGCGCTCAACGTGTTAAAGAGAAAAACAAGGAAAATTAGATTAAAAAAACAAAATGATAACAGACATGAATTTATTTGAACCCTTTTGAGTGCTAAATACTTTGAATTAAAATGTTTTGTAGTAATGAAATAATTTATCTTAATATATAAAAATTACGTGTGTCACGTTGTTGTCCGCAATGAACTCCTAAACTACTGAACCAATTTTAATCAAATTTTATACACTGTGTGCAATTTTATTCAACTTGAAAGATAGAATATCTTAATATATATAAATTACGTGTCACTTTGTTTGTCCGCAATGAATTCCTAAACTACTGAACCAATTTTAATCAAATTTTCTACACTGTGTGCAATTTCATTCAACTTGAAAGATAGGATAGTTTATAATATCTTAATTTATAATCGCAATATTATTTTATTGACGTGTGTATCGGACTGATTGTGAGTCAGCACAGTAACACATGGCAGGGCACTCTTAGTTAATAATAAATTATATTTAATAATAAAACATGAATTGTGTATGTGTGTGTGTGATTTTAAAAGATGACAATTTAATGATTGAAATGTATATATATATATAAATAAATACTTTCGTTTATAAAAATTAACATTTATTAATCAATCTCATTATGCTAATGAGGGAATAAAAATAATAATAAAAGAATCATTTAAATGAATACACACCACTGAACATTAATCAATGTATTTTTATTTGAGATATTTTGTTAATACTTTGTAAATGAAATATTTTATCGATAAACGAATATGAATTATAATATGTTTTGACATATATATATATATATATATATATATATGTTTATATTTTATCATAATTAAATGAGATTAAATTGTGAATCTCTATGGATTTTCTTTTCTTTATATATATACACATATGTATATGTATATATGTATGTATGTATGTAGGTACGTGTAGATGTAAATTTATTTAATGTGTTTTATTTATTACATATCTTTGAGGATTTATCGCAAAAACGAGAGAGAGAGAGAGATAGAAAGAGAGAGTGTGGAAGAGAGAATGAGAGAGAGAGAGAGGGGTGGAATTTAAAGTGGCTCTCGTAGAATCGCAAACAGGATATGCAATTTTTTGTTTTTCTTTCTTTTTTCATTCGTTCTCTGATAATCCTAAGTGCGTGTCGCACGTCATATTGACAAATCGATCAACCTATTCGCTTTTTAAGTGTATCTTTATTCCCATAGGTTATTTTTTTTTCTATGTAGATAGATAGACAATGGAATTTTTATTTTTTTATTTTTTAAAAATATTTTTTTGGTTTTTTTATACGATATTTTTTAATTTCCGATATGTATGTATATTTTATTATTTTATTATTTCATTATATATTATTATATATATTTTATTTTATATTTATTTAAAAAAATAAAATAATTCAATGTATAATTAAAAATATATTTAATATATATAATTATAATATTATTTTTAATTTAAATATATAAATATATAAATAATTTAATATTAAATAAAATAAACACACATATTTATTTATATATGGCAGTTATTATCGGCGCATTAATGGCAGTTATTATCGGCCTATTAATAAAATTTATTATCGGCCCATTAATAAAATTTATTATCGGCCCATTAATAAAATTTATTATCGGCCCATTAATAAAATTTATTATCCGCCCATTAATAAAATTTATTATCGGCCCATTAATAAAATTTATTATCGGCCCATTAATAAAATTTATTATCGGCCCATTAATAAAATTTATTATCGGCCCATTACCGGCATTTATTATCGGCCCATTACCGGCATTTATTATCGGCCCATTACCGGCATTTAGTATCGGCCCATTACCGGCATTTATTATCGGCCCATTACCGGCATTTATTAACGGCCCATTACCGGCATTTAGTATCGGCCCATTACCGGCAGTTATTATCGGCCCATTACCGGCATTTATTATCGGCCCATTACCGGCATTTATTATCGGCCCATTACCGGCATTTATTAACGGCCCATTACCGGCATTTAGTATCGGCCCATTACCGGCATTTAGTATCGGCCCATTACCGGCATTTAGTATCGGCCCATTACCGGCATTTAGTATCGGCCCAGTACCGGCATTTAGTATCGGCCCATTACCGGCATTTAGTATCGGCCCATTACCGGCATTTAGTATCGGCCCATTACCGGCATTTAGTATCGGCCCATTACCGGCATTTAGTATCGGCCCATTACCGGCATTTAGTATTGGCCCATTACCGGCATTTAGTATCGGCCCATTACCGGCATTTAGTATCGGCCCATTACCGGCATTTAGTATCGGCCCATTACCGGCATTTATTATCGGCCCATTACCGGCATTTATTAACGGCCCATTACCGGCATTTAGTATCGGCCCATTACCGGCAGTTATTATCGGCCCATTACCGGCATTTAGTATCGGCCCATTACCGGCATTTAGTATCGGCCCATTACCGGCATTTAGTATCGGCCCATTACCGGCATTTAGTATCGGCCCATTACCGGCATTTAGTATCGGCCCATTAATGGTAGTTGATCATTGGCCGATTAATAGGCCCAGCAATGGGCCACGTATTATTCAAATTATTAGCCCATTAACATCATCATTATTTAATAATCTATATATCATCATCTTCAGACAGTTATATATTTCTCTATGTCTGATCCCCCGAAAAATATACCTGACAATACGAAGGATTATACAGATTACAATAAAAAAAACTGCTTGAATAAACAATGAAAGAGAAAGGGATTGAACAAGATAAGAGTCGTCCGTGCGCGCTGAACGCTCAGGAAAGCGGTCCGAGGTAGTTACGTTCAGGCACCAAAAATGTAGTTAGAGACATCGGATCTTTTTGAAATTTTAACACAATATTTCTACATATATATACATTCGAAAAATGTAAAAAAAAAAAAAAAAATTTTTTTAAATTGCAGAGTAGAAGGTCCCCTTAATATATTTATTTTACTAACCTAAATAAACATATTCTCTTCTTTCTCTTTTTATTATTAAATAAACCATCATCATCTTTTTCAAGAAAAAAAAAAAAAAAAAAAAAAAAACAATGTTTTCTACGAAATGTAAAAGAATCTTCAAGAAAAGTATTCATTAAAGTAAGTTATTATTAACTTAGTAAAATTCCACGAACTTTTTAACTATTATGGTCTCATTTTTTTTCTTTTTTTTTTGTTTTTATTGTTGTTGTTGTTGTTGTTGAATAATAATAATAATAACCGGATGAAATTTAAAACAAACGTGATAATGGAGAGACAATAAAATATATGAAAATAATAAAATTAATATAGAAATGTTAAATAAATTCTATGGTTAATGGTTTTATTGGTTTCATTGTATTCAGTTATTCGTGTTTGTTGGAAACATTTATTCTCGAACTAATGAAAATTGTTTAATTGGAAATATTCCAAGAAATTGTTTTTAGAATACGTTGACAAAGATATTGTATAAGTGATATTTTTAGAAGTATGCGTGTTCTTCGATAAATCTCAAATAATAAACGTTTCTTCTTCTTCTTCTTCTTCTTGTTCTTTTTTTTCTATTTTTTTTTCTCTTTTTCTTCTTCTTCTTCTTCTTCTTTTTTTATGCTTTAAATATACATTTAATGTTTTTATGTTATAAATAAACAAATATCAAATAAATCATTTACCAAAATAATATTTAAATACATTTAAATACATACACACTCACACACACAACTAAATATTTGTTTCAATGTATTTTTTTTCTATTTGTTTTATTTTTTTTCAAATTTATTAAATACATTTAAATACACACACACACACACAACACTAAATATTTTTTTAAACATATACCTTTTCTTTTTATTATAATTATTTTGTTAATTTATTTTTAATTCTATTAAAACAAAAAAACCCAAAATAATATTTAAATACATTTAAATACACACACACACACCATTAAATATTATTTTTAAATGTACCTTTTCTTTTTATTTTAATTTTTTTTTAAATTTATTAAATACATTTAAATACACACACACAAACACACACCACAAAATATTTGTTTAAACGTACCTCATCTCTTAGTTTTATTTTTGTTATAATTTATTAAATATTATTTAAGTACACACACACCCCCCTGTAAATATGATTTTTTTAAATGTACCTTTTCTTTCTGTTTTAATTTTTTTGTTTTTTTTTTTTGTTAAATTTATTTTTAATTTTATTTCACAACACATTGAAAAATATACGTATATGTATAGATTTATTTGAAAGTGGTAGCATGAAATTCAATTAAAGTGTCATTCACCGTTTGCACGTTCACCGAAATTATGTAAATAAAATCATAACAAGTTTCATAATTTCAAATTTAACGATCAATCAGTATTTTATAATGATCAAATATGAAAATAAAATTGACTACGTGAAAATATTTCATAAGCAAATAATATTTAAATTAATTTTTATTGAAAACATTTTTTAATTTTTTATTTTGTATGAATTTTTTCTTTTTCTTTTTTTTTTTTTTACTAATTAGAATATTTTTAATATTATACTTTTCCTCTAACCTTTTTATTAAAAAAAAAAAAAAAACAAATAAATAATAAGCAATTTCGTATTTTATTTTCCCTACGTTCAATTTTATCAAACCAAAACGTGGATGCCTGTTTCGATTGTAAAAAAAAGAAAAAAAAAAAAAAAAGAGGAAAAAAAAGAACCCAAATGAATTGAACAAATGGAATAGGCGTGTGTGTGGTGTTCGGTTGTCGTCAGTTCTTTGCTATCATAAAAATGATTCAGGATATAATAAAAAAAATGGTTGGGAAGAAAATTTTCCTGTCGAAATTGGATTTAGGTCATTTTCAGATACGATCGATCCTATACAAGCCAGATTACCCCTTTTTTTTCCCTTTTTTTTTTTTTCTCTCTTTTTTATTCTTCCCCCATCGTAATTTTTATCACCCAAGCCTAAATCCTTTCGAGTACTTTAAAGTACACTTTTTCCCCCTCCCCTACCACCCCCCTCCCCCTAACCATTATCCACCAATCTCCAACACTTTATTTTTAACTTGGAAAGTGCGTAATCGAAGAAGGAAAAAATGAAAAAACAAGAACAAGAAAAGAAAAGGAAGAAGAACAAAAAAATAAAGTTTTTGTTTTGTTTTAATAAAATAGAAGAAAAAAAAAGATAATAAAAATATTAAAAATATAAAATGAAAAATAATAATAATAATAAAAAAAATATATTCTAATAGTGCAATATTCGAAAATTTACAAAATAATTTATATCATAAAATAAAATAAATATAATAAAAATAAATTAAATAAAAAAAATAATATAAATAATAATATATAAAATAATATATAAAAAATATATAAAAAATATATAATAAATATATAATAAATATATAATAAATATATAAATATATAAAATAAATTATATTATTATTTTAATTTTATATAATTATAATTATATATATATATATATATATATATATATATATATATATATATATATATTATATAATATAATATAATATGTAAATATAAAAATTAAATATAAAAATATTTCAATATAATAATAATAATAATAATAATAATATAATCAAATATTTAAATGTAATAATAAATTTATAATAATTAATTAATTATCTAAATTTTAACAATTAACATTTTATTAATTTAACAATTAATATTCTATTAATTTAAATTTAAATATATAATATAATATTAAGAATTTTTTTATTATATCTTTTATATTTTCCCATACGATTATTGCATAAATAAACAATTCTAATAAATAATTTGATTAATTTTTTTTTTTTTTTTTGTTTTTATTTAATAAAAGATTTACTTTTGATATAAAAAAAACAAAGAAATTTCTTCTCTTTAGTATGATTGATTTTAAAACATAGATTTGTAAAGATAAATGTAAGTAGTGGGCGTAGTGAGAGAAAGTTGTAACAAACACAAGAATGAAAGGATAATTGAACTTTTGGTTAGAGTTTAAGCATCTCATGCATAGAAAGCTCATTGAAAAGCTTCTGTATTATGCAAGTGATCCCCTTGAGGTAAGGGAGTTGTTAGGGATACTTTAGTTAACACTTAAAAGTAATGTTTCTGAAAAGTACTTTGGGAAAATTCATAAGTCACTTTGTACGAGAACGAATATTTTATTATTATTAACATTTTCACGTATAATTTTCATACAATAGACAAGTATGTGTGTCTGTCTGTATACAATGGTTTTAATGTTTTATGTGTGTGTCTCTGTACAATGGTTTTTAATGTTTTAAGTGTATGTCTGTGAACAATATTTTATGCACAAAGTGCAAGTACAAATATTTTATTATTAACATTTTCATGAATAATTTTCATACAATGTACAAATTCATACAATAGACAAGTATGTGTGTCTGTCTGTCTGTATACAATGGTTTTAATGTTTTATGTGTGTGTCTGTGTACAATGGTTTTATTGTTTTAAGTGTGTGTCTGTGAACAATATTTTATGCACAAAGTGCAAGCACGAATATTTTATTATTAACATTTTTCTGAATAATTTGTACATACAATGTACAAATTCATACACATACAAGTATGTGTGTGGCCTGTGTACAATGGTTTTCATGTTTTTATGCACAAAATGCGAATGTTTTATTATTATTCACATTTATCACGAATAATTTTCACACAAGTTTTCACACAATGCTGTAATGAGTCTGTGTGTTTGTTTATTTATGTGTGTGTGTGTGTGTGTGTATTGCAGACAACATGTATTACTTTCTAAAGACATTATTTACAAGTTGGATGAGAAAAGATCGATAAACGTTGACGATCCAAGTGATGATACTCGTTTTAATGAAAGGTAGAGAAGGAAAAAGTGAGAGAGAGTAAGAGAAAGGGAAAGAGATAGAGAGAGAGAGAAAGAGAGAAAGAGAGAGAGAGAGAGAGAAATGTGAGTAGGAAATACGTGCATAAGTGCACCTGCAGCTGCCGCTTTTCCGTCCAATCGTTTTCAAGTATTCACTTTCAAGAGATGCTGATGATACCGTTTTGCTTCCCTTTAAAATGATTTTAATTTTCAACCCCATTTTCTCTCGTTCCTTTCTTTTTTTTTATTTTTTTTTTAAATAATTGTCGAACTATCGAACATACTCAGTTTAATAATTCGATGTTTTTTTTTTGATCTCATTTACAATATATTTTTATTTTTATTTTATTTTTACATGATTGAAATATGCATTTGATTTTAGTATGACTACATTTTTTTATGTTTATTATTTATTATATATATATATTAATTTTATTATGTATTATTATTTTTACAATTATTATTAATTTATTGTATATATATTTTTTTTTAATTATGTATTATTATTTTTACATTTATTATTTACAATTTTACGTATACTCAAATATTTGTTTCAATATATAATTAATATATAAACTTATATTAAAATATATTAATATTATTTATAATATTTTTTTTAATTTATATTATATTAATATTATTATTATAAATTAATTTTAAAATAATATCGTGTATAAAAAAAAAAATCCAATTTTGTTTTCATATTGTAAAAATAAAAAATAAATTAAGGTCTTGTTTCTATAAAAAAAAAAAAAAAAAAAAAAAAAAAATATGTTTTCAGGTTAATAAGATATTTGAAAGATTTATCTTTTAACAACCACATAGAAATTCGTATATTATATTTGGCTTGTGGTATGCATGCAACACAATAGTTGAAAAAAGCTATCTTTTTCCTTGAATGCATCTAACCATCAGGGAATTCATGTTATTAAAACATTTTTCTCTAAACTTTTTCTCTAGTTTCCTTTTTTTTTTCTTTTTTTCAGTTCTAAAAGAAAACACGAATTAATTTCATAATAAATATATTTTTTGTTTGTTTTTTTTCTCTTCTCGTCATTTTTCATTCAATGAAATAATATGTGTCTGTGAGAAAACTTTGTTAACGTCTTTACGTATAATAGAAAAGAAAAATTTCCAAATTAAAAATCAAAAAATAAAACAAACAAATAAACAAACAATCAAATAACAAATAACAGTTGTTGTATTAAAACAAACGTCAAGGAGGGTGGTGTGTACAACAAGGTTTGATGATCAATTAATCATTTTATCAATTATTTATTCAATAACATATTTAATTCGAAAGTTATCAAATAAGTAAAATGAAATTTACCGATGTAAATACAAAGAAATGAGTTGTATATAAAAGTCAAATCCATGAGAGAAGCAAGAAAGTGTACTATCATAAATTACAGTATAACGCACGTTATTCGACCTTTATTGGGCTAAGGATAAATCTTCTTAATATCATCGTTAACCTTTTTTATGCGATATCCATTTTATGATATAGAAAAACTTGTTATTTTTTTTATTTAAAAAAAAAAAAAAAAAAAAAACCCAAGAAAGTCTTTGAAAGAAAAAGTAGACTCGAAGAGATGAAAAATAAAAAACAAACTTTTTATTTTATTTTATTTTTATTTTTATTTTTTTTATTTTTTTTATTCAAAGAAGTGCAATAAAAAGAAGAAAAAAAAAGAGAGAGAGGGTTGATGAGTAAAAGGTGTGGTGTTGATGGTGTTGAAGAAAACGATGAAACATGAAACATAATCTTCTAAGGTCGAGCTTACTTACGTCTTATTAAAAACATTTAAAATAAAAAAAAAAAAAAAATAAGAAGAAAACAAATCAGCTCGAGTTTAAATACGTTTAATCAAGTTGTATTTGAGCGATGATAAAATGTGAATTATGATAGTCATTAAAGTCATGTTGTATCATACTTCTCTTAGAAACTCACTAACGAGGACAGAATGACACCTAATCTAGGAGTTGTAAACTAGGGATAAAGGTTTTCGTCCTTTAAATCTTCGTTAAGAGATATTCAATTTTAATTGCAATCATTTTCGATCAATTTGTCAATTGAAATTCAAATCTCATTCAATTATATGGCAAATTTTTCATTTGTTTGTTTGTTTTGTTTTGTTTTTTTGTTTTTTTTTTTGGTAAGAGAAACAATCATGGAAGACAAACGTTATACGAGAAATAATTTTCAATGTGGGTAACGTTTATGTTAAGTTTCTTGTCACGTTACTCGCGTTACATCTCTTTTCATAATGTGGATTAACATTTTTCATTTTCTATTTGATTTATTTACATATCACACGATGAATATTCAAACGTCAAGATGAACAATTTTATACAAATATATCTATAGAAATAGCAGATGAAATGTTTTGCATTTGCAATAGTTTAAATTTATGATAAATATTACTAAGTAAAAATTATCTATCAGTCAATTTTATTTATTATTAACTAAATTGATTTTTAAAGTATGTTACAAATTTGTTAAAAAAAAAAAAATAAAAATAAAAAAAAGAAACAGAAAAGAAAGAAGAAACGATGTTCTTAAATTGTAGGAAAGTAATTTTCCTTTTCTAGTACAAAAGCATTATCACTGACAATGAGGAACAAATACACACAAACACACAAACACACATATATATATTCAAATACGCATTGAATACCTTAGCAACTATTTCTGTAATTACATTTGAGATTTTAGTGAAAGACGAATAGAAAGAGAGTGAGAGAGAGAGAGAGAGAGAGATAGAAATAGTGCAAACGTGTGCTTTAAATTAAAGTCAGAGTTTCCAACTAGTAGCAATGATGGATGAATCGATTATTCGCAGATATTTGAATGAATATAAAACTTGATTGAAACCGATTGATTCAATATAAACGAGATTTAAATAATAAAAAGTAAAATCTTACTTTTTACTATTTTATTCCCTGTATTATTATCTTATTTATTTCATTCTAATTATGGTATTATTTTATATGTTGTTATAATTTACTAAATAATCCCTAGTAGAGGACAAAATATTGAAAAATATTAAATACGTGTTTATTTAATATTAAAAAGAGATTTAATGTGTCAACATTTTATAGTATTATCATAATAATAATTATTGTTATTGAACATATGTAATAAAACATTGAAATAGAATGTTAAATAAATTCTGAATAAAATGTACAAGTGTGATTTCGTAATATTGATTTGCAAAACAGCTTTATCGTAGTATTAAAGACAACATAATCTAGCTAGCTAGTTCTATCTGGCATCTAACTCAAACCAACCGACGAAAACAAGCTTCTATTTGTACGTGAGCCAAGTATGCTATCATAAATTCTCATCGAGTGAGCATTAACCTGTACCTATACAACAACAACAACAACAGCTTATGGTACCTCCTACTTGTCGAGACATAATTTCATTTAATACAATTCGGACTCCATCTCTGTCTCTCTACAATGTTATCGTCGTGTTATCAAACAGGATTACTAAAATTACTTTCTAGTTAAAATCTAGTAAATTTAAAAGGAAAAGGATAATAAGAGAGATATTTGTCTTTTGTATTTATTTATTTATTTATTTAATTTGCAAACTTTGGATAAGTGGTATTTTTAAAAATATATATTTATTTTATTTTTTATATCTTTAATTTGTATTAATTAATTTTACGTATTAATTGATTATTGATATTTTATTTTATAGTTTTATGAATATTTTTATTTTTAGTTTATATTAGGCGTTTTATGTATTAATTTATCATAAATATTTAATTTTTAAAAAATGACCCAACCCTGACGCAAACCTGACAAGATTCTGACGAAACCCTGATGCACTCTGACAAAATTCTGACCAAACCTTGACGCACCCCTGACCGAACCCTGACGAAACCCTTACAAAATTCTGACGCAACCCTGACGCAACCTTGAAGAAA
Organism: Polistes dominula; assembly: GCF_049000335.1. NCBI lineage: Eukaryota > Metazoa > Arthropoda > Insecta > Hymenoptera > Vespidae > Polistes > Polistes dominula. The sequence continues at coordinate 1,136,227 of NW_028301169.1, read as the reverse complement.
CCCTGACGAAACCCTGACGCAACTCTGACGAAGCTCTGGTGAAAGCCAAACGCAACCCTGACAAAATTCTGACGAAACCTTGACGCACCTCAGACGGAACCATGACGAAACCCTTACGAAACTCTGACGGAATCCTGACGAAACCCTTACGAAATTCTGACGCAACCCGGACGCAACCTTGATGAAACCCTGACAAAACTCTGACAAAACCCTTACGAAACTCTGACAAAATTCTGACGAAACCCTGATGAACTCTGACAAAATTCTGACGAAACCTTGACCTACCCCTGACAGCACCCTGACAAAACCCTGATGAACTCTGACAAAATTCTGACGAAACCTTGACGCACCCCTGACAGCACCCTGACGAAACCCTTACGAAACTCTGACGCAACCCTGACAAAATTCTGACGAAATCTTGACGCACCCCTGACGAAACCCTGACGAAACTCTGACGATAAATTAAATTGATTAATTAAATTACATTTTCATTATTATTACTATTATTATTATTATTATTTATTTTGTTTTATTTAAAATACATTAGTGTATAATTAATATAAAATAAATTGAATTAATTGATATTTGAACTTTGTTAAAACTTTATGATAATATTAATCTCGTTGATAAGATTAATTTATCTTTTTAATAATTAAACAAATGATTCGATCAATGTCAATATTTATTTATTTGTTACAGATTGCCAAATTGTTCTCATATACATGGACAATGGGTATCTTCCTATGCAAATCGGTGCATTACATGCAAAGCGTTTCTGCCATCTGTTCCGTTGTCACTTTAACTGCAATGTCCATTGAAAGGTAAAATATTATTTAAAATATATTTTTCTAAATTCCAACTTTATTATTACAATTATTATTTAATTGTAAGTATTATTTAATATAATTTTAATTATTTAATTATATAATACTTAAATAGTGATATTTAAAAAAAAAAGAATAAGAAAAGGGAATGTGTTAATAAACAAAAATATTATTATTTCAAATTATATATTATTATTATCATTATTTTTATATTAAATATTAACGTATATATTTTATTTTTATATATTTTACAATAATTATTTTAATTATTTTTATATTATTTATTAACATATATTGTTATAATAATTATTATAACAAATTAGAAAAAATAATCTCGTATATGTATTTATTATAATAAAATAAAATTGTCTGATATATGATTTTTGTTTCTATAAGAAACATTTAATTGAAAATATTTTCTAATAATTATTATAATTATTTTAATATTAAATATTAACGTATATAAATATATATATTTTACAATAATTATTTTAATTATTTTTATATTATTTATTAACATATATATTTTATAATAATATAATTAATGACAAATTCTCTAATATTTATTTATTATAAAAAAAAAAAAAAAATACAATTTTCTCCAATCATTTTTGATTTCTTAGAAGAAAATTTAATATAAAAGATGAGAATTACACTTTGATATTATTTTGGTGTTTTTGGTTTTGTTTTTCTTATTGGAATTTTGCCTTTTTTTTTTTTTTTTTTTTACTCTTCTTTGCTTTTATTCTAGTATTTTACTTTGAAATAAAATGTCTTTGATTTAGTACCGACGTTTATGTTATTCTCCAAACATTCTCTCTTTCTCTCTCTTTTTTCATTCTTTTCTTTTCTTTTCTTTTCTTTTCTTTTCTTTTCTTTCTCATATAAACTCCTTTCAAGAAAAACTATTTTCCATTTCTTCGTAACGTCGTTTTCTTCAAAAGAAAACGACAGAGATGTATTTCTTTCAGTCAAGAGCTTTTCATACATTCCTTTTCCATCGTCTTAAATATAAACTTCAATAAAAACAAAAAACAAAAGTACAAAATACACAAATTTTAAAGCCAACTCGTTTCAGCCCCCTGACTCTTTTCTGTAACTTTGAATAGACAAATCATTTTTTGTTTTGTTTGAAATATTAACGAATAAGATGATGATCTTAACTTTTATCCTCTTGTTTTTTTTTTTTTTTTTTTAAATTCAATTAAAATATGATAAAAAAAAAAACAAATAAAAAATAAATAAAAAGTTTCGTTCTAATCAAATTTTATCCACGTGTGTTTTTTTTTTTAGATCGTCAACATTCAATTGACAAATCAATTAACAAATTTTTTTTATTATTTTTTATTTTTTTTTTTATTTCAACAACCATAACGCAATTTTTCAATAAAAATACAAGCTCCTGTTACACATATATCTATATATATATATTTGTTTTTTCAAAAATCATTTCAAAATAATTCGAACCAATGAATTTCCATTTAGTTTCCAATAAATTTCCATTCACATTTGACCATGACAGTAATAAACAATTTTCAAAAAAAAAAAACAAAAATACAATCCATTAATATAGCATTCCACACACAAATACACAAAACAATTTCACATATTTTAAATTAAAAAAAAAAAAAAAAAAAAGTAAAAAAAGTATCAACTTTCGAATATATATAAATTAATTAGTATTATATTATTTAATAACTATCATAATTAGTAATATTATTTATTTAGTAATTAAAATATTATTTGTATATAAAAATTATAATTAATACTATTTATTTATACATGTAATATTAAATTAATATTATTTTGTATTAAATTATTATTATTTAATTTATAAACTAATTAGTATTATATATATATATATATATATATATATATATATATATAATCATATAATGATATAATAATAATATACTAATAATATAATAATATAATATAATAATAATAAAATAATAATAATAATAATATATATACATCCATTTAATACTATCTTAATAAGTAATACAATTTATTTATTAATAATTATATAATTAATATAAATTAATAATAAATTAATCACACGTGTCTCATATGTCTCTTAAATGTCCAACGAAATATAATATATAACAATAATTCTATTATTATTATTATTATTATTACTTTTTGACGTTTGAAATATCATCATCATCATCATCATCATCATTAACATCATGAGCATCATCAGCATCATCACTTCATAAATTCAAAATTAAAATGATAAAACAAATTGACAAATTGTTCCACCCTGTATTAATCCAACTATTAAATTCGTTACGATTCATTTGTCTTCCTCATCTATCTCTTTTTTTTCTTTTTTAATTTTTCAATTTTTTTTTTTTAAATAATATCATCCCAAAATTGTGGCCGACTGATTGGCAGATGTCGAGGTCAACGTGAAAAGCCATATATGCCATAGCAATTTATATTCATGCTAGCGTATTTGGTTGATAGTCGAGGTTTAGATGGGTAAAATGGGAGTTGAGGATTGGGGCTGGAGGATGGGAATGGATGGCTGGAACGGGGAACTACAACGAGAACGAACAGGAAGAGTAGAATGGGTTGAGAAGGTGGGGTGGGGGTGGGGGGGGGGGGAGGGTAGGTGATGATGGGAATGGGATGGGAATGAGAATATTGGGCTGCCAAAGAAGAGATTTACAAAAACCATGAAGGGAATAACTGGAACTTTTTCTTCGTTTCCATAATGGTAAAAAGGGGGTGAGGTGCGAGGATTGTTTTTTCTTTTGTAGAACGTTTTAAATGGACAGAGAGTGAGGAAAATAAAAAAAAGGAGGGGAAGGGGGGATATGGGGGTGATGGTAGTATAGTAATCGAAGTGCCGTGAAAATGGGTGCTTTTTTTTTCATGGGTGGTACAGTGTATGCCCATGCAAATTCGTAACGTTGAGAATTCTACGAGCCATTAGGCGATTTTGTTTCTATACGGTATGGGGTTATTATACTACTATGGAGAATACTGTTCTATTTTCTTTTTTTTTTCTTTTTTTTTTGTTCAAATCTAATAAGGGAATAAAATTACAAATCGAAATTTTATTAGAATTTATACGCGTATGTATGCATACATATGAATATATATGGTGGTGGTGGAATTTCTAATAATTTCAGAACTATAAACGTAAGAATTTAAACCCAAAATCTCAATTTCACATTCTAATGTGTAATTTTAATTAAAATTTAATCTTCAAATGTGTTACACATTTTATTTAAATAATTGGATTATAAAAAAAAACAATTATTATCTATCTATGATATATATATATATATATATACATATGTTAGATAAACATATCAATTTGTTATTTTATATAAATGTAATAGTAACCTGTTACTACACCCTAAAATATTAAATAAAATAAATTATAATATAAATTAAATATATTTATAAATATAATATTATTTTAATTATATTTAATTTAATATAATATATAATATATTTAAAAAAATATATTTAATTTAATATAATATATAATATATTTAAAATTATATAATATATAAATATAATTATTTAATATTCGATGCTACGATTATAGTAATTTTGTTTATTTTATTCCTATATATATAAATATATATTATTTTTAAATTATTTTAATCCTTAATATATTATTTATTTCTAAATATATTAATATTTATAAGATATAGTATTATATCGTATAGAATAATTTGAGAGAATGGAGAATTCATGGAAACAAGAACACATAGGTAAAGGTAAACGTAATAAAGGAGTACTCCTATCAGTTAAATTGATGGTATATACATGGTATGTTTCTCCATTCTATACATATGTGTTTACATACATATATACATGTATATCTGTATAAATAGAACCAGTAGAAACTCGAGTTCTCGATACACACGAAAATTGTCATGTTAAATGCTTTTACCTAACGAATTTTCTTCTGACAACGATACAACAACGACTCTCAAACGATTCAATATATTTGTCACGTTTCTTAAACGTCTCACCTATCCTTTCGAATTGTTTAAAGTTTAAACAATCGTTTAAACAATCGTGATTTCAGTGAACACACAACATGAACAACACGAAAATAGTTTTATAAGAATTTGTTTACTTTGCTTGTTGTTGTTTTTTTTTCCTATTAAATTTTTGTCCAAATACAAAACGCAAGTCTCATATCTCACAACTTCAAATCCCTTATCACGTACACACATATACGCACCCTTTCCCCCTACTTCTCCCCCCCCCTCTTTTATCTTTTCAAACGTAATCTCGTGCAATAACTTTAGCTAACTTTCGTTTTACCGTTAACACGTTAAATGCAACTGTCACCCACTTCAGTAATCGATGACTGACACTTAAACCTTTTTTTTGTTTTCACTTCTAAACAACAGGGATTTGTTGTTTTTTTAAATACATTCTATAAAATATAGGTGTTAGGATTATTTACAAAAAAATTGAATGAAATTCATTGAAAGTACAGATTTTATTTGAAATTCACATCTATGTGTTAATCGTTTGACAAAATTGATTTTAAGTCAACGAATTATCTTATACTGTTATCTGTTAGAATCTTATCGAATGAACAGACATAATCATGACTCTTTGTTAATAAACAAATAATTCGATTATAAATTGAAATATAAACTATCCTATCTTTCAAATTGGATGAAACTGTACACTGTGGGCAAAATTTGATTAAAATCCGTTCAGTAGTTTTGGAGTCCATTGCGAATAAACAACGTGACACATAATTTATATATATATTGAGATATTTTGTTTGAATTATTTTTTCAGATATTACGCTATAGTACATCCTATGAGAGCACAATACACCTGTACAATAAGTCAAGCAAGAAAAATCGTAATTATCACCTGGGCTGCTTCATTTCTTTTAGGTATACCAATGGTATTCACTCAGGTAAATAATATTGTTCTTTGATTCTATTTGATGAATTGAATATTTTGTCACGATGTGGAAAAACGATCCCCCCCATCCGGTATCCTCTTGAAATTCCTCACCCTTCCACTATCCATTGGAATGCATTTACCGAAAACGATGTCTGTGGAACCGACAAATTGAAAAAAAAAAAAAAAGAAAATAAAAGGAAATAAAAAACCAAAAAAAAAACAAAAAATCCTCTCAAACGCAGAAAACAATCAGAGACAGGTTTATATTTCACTACCACCCTTTACACAATTCGATTTTCTTTTTTTTTTTTGGTGTGCAAATGCAGTTAACTTCTCAGTTACGTTTTGTTCATTTGTATGTTTGTTTGTTTGTTTTGTTTTGTTTGTAATTCAATAGTTTATCTAAGCACTCGTTGTAAGTGGTGATAAAATAAAAATAAAAATAGAAATAAAACGAAAATAAAATCGTTCGCAGATTTTGTTTAACTTTTTGAAAATTTTCTTGTCTTTTTTCCATTTCAAATATTTCACCATTCCCATTAACCATTATTTTGTTTTTTATTTAATTTAATTGTTATGGGATTATTAATTTAGTTACAAATATAGAAAAATTAATTTGCGTTTTCATTTCGTTGATAATTTTTTATTATGAAATTGCACAAAATTTTATATATTTCATTAATTAATATAATTATAATATTAATTTATTACAATTAAATATAAATAAAGTAAATTTAAATTAAATAGAAAATTAAAATATAAATTGAATTAATATTTTTGTCAAAGTTAATTAATTTTGACAAATTTTTGAAAAACAAACAAAATTCACCGGAAACTTTTATCAATGTTCACCTGAATAAATTTTGTAATTTTGTTGTTGTTGTTGTTATTTAAAAAGTTTTTCCCTTTTCGTTTTAAATAACGATTGAATAGAAAAAGAAAAAAAAACCTATGAAGTATCGAAGGACGATTTTTTAACCCTTTTTTTTACTTTTTTTTTTTTTTAACTTTCAGTCTCCACTTTCTTTTTTTGTAACATTTTGTACTTTTTCTCTTTTCTTTCTTCCTTCTTTCCTTCTTTCCATTTTTCCCTGATGTGGCTCCTCTTCCTAGTTAAAACAGAAAGAGAGAGAGAGAAAAAGAGAGAGAGAGAGAGTGAGAGAGAAAGAGAAAGAAAAATTGAGTTTTACGATAGATAAAAGAGGTAAAAAGGTATCACACACATGGAAAAAGGGTATGGAAAGTGGTGGGTTGGGTTTGGTACGTCGAGTGTCCGTTACCACTTCGTTTTCTAGGAAAAAATCCTGACGTTTATTCGAATGTCAAAAGAAAGAAAGAAAGAAAGAAAGAAAAAAAAAAGAAGTTATATTTCGATCGATGAAATCTGTCGATGCAATTGCTGATTGTGCGAATTCATAAATGTATAAATGTGTGATAGGATACGTTCATACATGAAATTGGTTATACTATTTTTAAATCAAACGAAATCTCAATTTCATCATACTTTTCTTATCTTTTTTTTTTTTTTTTTTTTTTTTATCATCGTCGAATTTTATTATTCTTTCTCTACAGAATTTTTCTTTATTTGTGTGTGTGTGTTTGTGTGTTTGTGTGTAGAACGTTTACCTTTAGACGTTCGTTTAAATTTGTACAACATTCTCGTAGAATATTATAATCTCTTTACTATTCAAGTTTATTTAATTTTTCATCTCGTTTCATTTCAATTCATATTTTATTTTTTTTTAATTTACTGGCTTTTTTTTGGGGGGGTTTTTTTTTCTTTCTGCATAAGAAAATATATATATGTGTGTGTATGTGTATGTACGTTTAAATAGGAACGTTTTTAAAATAAAAATTTGTTACTTGATTTTTTATTTTCTATCTTTATTCACATGTTTCTTTTAGAATGTGTGTGTATGATTTTAATTTTTAATATTAAAAATACTCAATATGGGAATACAATATTATTTATTTGTAATATTAATTTTTATATATTTTTTTTTTAATTTTTAATATTAAAAAATTTGATATAAGAAACCAATATAATTTTTGTTTAAAAATAATAAAAGTGTCAAATAATGAAAGTAAATATATTTCAATATATTGAAATATTTTATAATACAATTAGTTAATAAAATATTAAATTTGGGTTTTAGAGGCATAAAGAAGTTGGACAAAGGGTTATAGCATATTGGTGTGTTCGTGATCCCGATGCTGCATTTTTATGGAAAGCACATGAAGTTTATATGCTTGTGCTAGTTCTTGTATTACCACTTACAGTTATGGCATTTTGTTATACTGCAATTTGTTGGGAAATTTGGAAAGTTATGAAACGACGTTACCATATGACCTCGAGACACGCGTAAGTAACTTATATTTTTTTTTTTAAATAATAATATAATATTATTCATTAATATATTAGGTCGAGTCATAAGTAACTTCCAATGCGTTTATGTTAAATCTATTTTTCGTATTTACCTATTACTAGGGGTTCCCTGCAACGCGTTGCTGTGCTGACTCACAATCAGTCCGATACACACGTCAATAAAATAATATTGTGATTATAAATTGAGATATAAACTATCCTATTTTTCAAGTTAGATGAAACTGCACACAGTGTGTAAAATTTGATTAAATTCGGTTCAGTAGTTTAGGAGTCCATTGCGAACAAACAACGTGACACGTAATTTATATATACATATAAAGATATAAGTCACCGAAACTAACGAATTTTTGATATCACTGTATAGATGAGAATTCAGTTTAGTCTTCTGTCAACCTTTTTTTATGTAATCAATGTTACATTTAACATTTTTTCTTAACCACTGTAATGGATAGTAAAAAGTGCATATTCGACCATGTAATGCTTTAAGAATTGAAACAAGGCAATTAGCACTAAAGTGGCAACTGCAAAAATATACAGCATATACAGTGCAGGACTTGATAACTGATAGGGCAGTCAGAAATTGATTTGTAAAATTCCGTTACTGGAGATACGAGCTTAAAAGATGAACCGAGTGCAGGGACGTATTTCTAACTTTGATGAACCTTTTAAAGGTAATATTGAGAGCAAAATCCAATAGATACGTTGAACAATTGTAAAGAGTGCGAAAAAAAAACAAAAAACTCTATGAAAGGTGTCTTGCACTTATCAGTCGCAGAAAAGCGTCCATTCTTTGTCTCATAAAAAAAGGGAAGTTATTTATGACTCGACCTAATATATCCTATATAGGTCGTATACTTATCACCAATCTGTCATAAAGTTCATTTCTTTCACATCAATCGAAGTTTTCTTAACCATAAAATAAGATAAATTGTACAAATCAACAAAGTTTACGAAAAGATAATCTTCAAGTATTAGTATCTATAGATAACAACTTGAAAACTGAACGTTTGTAACTTTTCATTCTTTTTCTTAACAAAAGATAGGAAATTTTTGATTTACTTTATCAATGATAGAAAACAAAAAACAAAAAACAAAAAGAAGAAGAAGAAGAAAATGAAGTAAATAAAATAAAAAAGTAAAGAAAAGATTTTGTTTTTTTTTTCTTTTTTTTTAATAAAAGTAAGATGATAAAAAGTTCAGATAGAAAAAGTAACTTGTATTAAAACAAATATACAATTTAATTACGATCATAGTTTAAATGTAATAAAAATAATCCAAGTTGGAGTTTGGATTTTGACGATAAACAGGATGAAAATTTCTAAATGCATCTTACGAAAATGTTTCCTTCTTTTTTTTTTTTTTTTTTTAATTCTTTTTTTATTACTTACGTTTTTATTTTTCCAAAGAGGAAAATTTGTTGATGCGCCTGCATTTGAGAAGAACGATCTGATTCCGAAATAGAACGAGGTAAAGAGAGAGAGAGAGAGAGAGTGAGAGTACAGAGAATCGAACCTATGTATTTCTATATACACGGTGTTACGTATTTAAACGTATTCGATAGATACAAAATAAAATTGATCAAATTTTTCGTTGCAACAAAAAAAAATAAATAAAATAAAAATGTGGGCTCATTCGTGAAGATGTTTGGTCTCTTTTTCGAAAGACATTTCTTTGAAAATATTAATACAATATTAATAAATAATTATGTGATAAATCATTAAAATATATAGAACATAATTAGAAAGACAAAATTAAATAGAAAATTGTCAAGGTCTTTGCTATGTTTTTTTTTTGTTAACCAACCAATTGACTGTGGAATTTAGTTTCAAAAGATCACCATAGGGATGCTGAATTAAAAACAAGCAACGACGAGTATGCACGTCAAACGCATCGCAATAGAGATTTGGTCGGACGTGTATACACGTCAAACGCACTTAACTGCTGGTTAAATTATATCGTTTATTCGTTTTTCTATTTTTTTTTTCTTTTTTTTAAAGATGAAGTATTAGAATGATTAGAATCTTTGTTGACTTGTGGGTAGATGAAAGAGTATAAGACGTGTGTGTGTGTGTGTGTGTGTGTGTCTGTGAACATATTCGTTTTTCCACTTCCTCGATCTCGTTACGATAACTAGATATGTTTATTTTGTCGGAACCGGACGTGCCTTTGCTAGTAAAAACGAGATATCGCTTTTTCCCCCCCCCCCCCAATTTTCTTCCTTTTAAACCAAGTTTAGCTTACATTAAAGATTTTCTAAGATTTTCGAAGATTTTCAAAATGATTTTCAAAATGAATTTCAAAATGATTTTCAAAATGATATTTCTTTGGAATTCTAATAGTTAAGTATCATATTTATTATGAATTATAAATATAAAAATCATTTATCATTACAATGAAATAATATAAAGGAAAATGTTCAATTTACAATTACATAATATAAAAAAGCAAATATATAAAAGGATGTTTTTTGTTTTTTTTTTTTTATATTTTTTTTTTTCAGACTCAATCCAAATAACATTGATGCTGAATGTATACCAATGACTCCTAGACAAAACAGTATGAGAAATGGGCGTCGAGTTCGTCGAGAAAATGGTCAAACCGAAGAAGAATCTAGAACCATGAAACAGGTATATTTATAGTTTGTGATATTTTTGTCAAAGTATTTTTGTAATTTTAATATTATTTTATTACAATGTTTAATTTTGTTTAAAAGAGTTTAATATTATATTGTAATACATATTTATAATTATAAAATATATATATATATATATATATGTGTGGGATTCACCTTCTCCTGTTAGTCTTCCTAAAGAAGGGGAATCCCACATATATGTGTTTCATATTATATATAATAAATAATATTATAATTATTTACAATATTTGATAATAGAAAATATTGCACAAATAATATTATAAAATACAAATTATTATAATTTTATTAATTAATTTATTTTTAATAATATTTGTACAATAATATAAGGTTTCACAATATTATATTGTAATATAATATTATATAGTAATATTATATTAAAATACATATTTATAATATAATATATGCAACGTATGATATATAATAAATATAATAATTATAATATTAATATAAATAAAATAAAAAATATTAATATTATAATATTAATATGTTTATATTATTTATTAATTATAATTATTTGTGCAATATTTTCTATATTCAATATATATTGAAAAATAATATTATAGAAATAGATGTATTTATATTAATACAAAATATTATTATATAATTTTATCAATTAATTTAGCTTTGATAATATTTGTACGATAACATAAGGTTTCAATATTATATTGTAATATAATATTATATTGTATAATACATATTTATAATATAATATATACAACGTATATAACATATATAATAAATTTTATAATTATTTGTGGAATATTTTTTTTCTATATCCAATATTGATAAATATAAAATACGCATGTATTTATTAATACAAAATATATATGATAATTTTATCGATTAATTTAAACATAGATAATATAATTGTTTAATAGGTGGTAAAGATGTTAGTTGCTGTGGTGGTTCTATTCGCAATTTGTTGGGGTCCCATATTAATCGACAACGTGCTCACAGCTTACCGCATTTTACCACGCCAGAGGAAGGGAATTTACAAGCATATGAACACGGCTTTTCACTTAATGGCTTACTTTAACAGGTATTATCATCATCATCATCATCATCATCATCATCATCATCATTATTATTATTATTATAATCATCATTATCATCATCATTTATTAACTTATATTTGATATTCTTTAGAAATTCTTAAAGTAACTTGAACATTTGTCTTATTCATCTTCCTCATCTCATCATCCTCATCTCATCTTTCTCATCTCATCTTCTTCTTCTTCTTCTTCTTCTTCTTCTTCTGAAATAAGATGATTTTCTAAACGTTTATCTTAAAGTGATGGGATTTGGGTTGTGGTGGAGATATGGGAGGATAGGAGGAACATGAAAATTTTGATCAATTGCTTTGACAAGCAATTTTGTTTCTTTCTTTTTTATTATCGTCATTTATTCAACTATCACATTTTACACATCCATCATCATCCTGTTGTTCCCTCACTCCTGTACACACACACACACACACATACACAGACACTTGTTAAGATTTCTTTCTAGTCTATAGGTAGGATTATACCATACATTCAACACCATTTGAACGAATCATTTTGTCTTATAGAATGATACGATTACTATGTAATAGTGGCCTATCATTGAAGATAACCAGCTTGTAAGATTAGAAGCAAATTGTATTCAATTGTTCTCTTCAATTTATTTGTCTTAATCAAAAAAAAAAAAAAAACAAATAGAAAAAACTTGAACTAAATTTAACACAATTAAATACAAAATAAAAATAGAAAAATAGAAAACGATTATCACCAATTTATTTGTCTTACATTAATCAAAAAATAAAAATAAAAATAAAAATAGAAATAAAATAAATAGAAAAAAATAGGACTAAATTTCACAATTAAATAATAAATAAAATAAAAATATAAAAATAGATAAATAAAAATAGATAGACAAAAGATAGAAAAATAGGAAATAATTATCTCCAATTTACTTATCTTACATTACCCAAAATAAAAATAAAACTAAAAATAAAAATAGAAATAAAATAAATAGAAAAAAAAAATAGAACTAAATTTGACAATTAAATACAAAGTAAAAATAAAAATAAAAAATAGAAAACAATTTGCAAAAAAAAAAAATATAACAAATTACAAAACATATTTTTTAAATGATCCACCACCCAACTACAACTACAAACCACCACCCATCATCAACCACCCACTTTTTTTTGTTCTTATTAGCCATACAGAAGAAAATAGGTGTTTTTCTGTGTGTGTGTGTGTGTGTGTGTATGTATTTGTCGAAATTTAAGATACTGATAAAACGAATGACGTACGATGTAAGAAACGATAAAGTGACAATAAACAGACTCTTGCTAATATTCAGTAAGAAGTTAGAGAACGATTTTGGTTCTGTCTGTCTGTGTATGTGTGTGTGTATGTGTGTGTATGTGTACATTCTGGCTTAGATGAGAGTTTTCCCGAACCCACTTCATGACCCCAACAACTGTATAGTAGCTTAAAATACATCTGTAGCAACATCTTCTAACCACCGCGTCGAATCTTAAATAGAAGATAGAAATGTTCTTTAAAAAGATTATATGCCACCACCCCTTTCCCCTACCCCTACCCCTACCCCTTTCCCCTACCCCTACCCCTACCCCTTTCCCCTACCCCTACCCCTACTCCTACCCCTTTACTCTCCTTAGTCTACACTTTAACTAAAACTTCTTACAATTAGAAGTAAGAAGAAAATACGATCCTTCTTATGAAACCTTCGAAAATTTATTTGTTTTGTTTTTATTGTATAATATTATTCGTTTGTTTAAAATTGTTACATTTTAAAATTGCACATTGATTATTTACAATATTTGTAAATTTTGATTGTAATTTAATGTAATTTAATTTTTTTTATTTCTATATAGAATTATTCGTTTGTTTAAGATTGTTACATTTTAAAATTGCAAATTGATTATTCACAATATTCGAAAGTTTTGATTGTAATTTAATTTAATTTAATTTTTTTTTATTCCTATATAGAATTATTCGTTTGTTTAAGATTGTTACATTTTAAAATTGCAAGTTGATTATTCACAACATTTGGAAGTTTTGATTTTAATTTAATTTAATTTTCTTTTATTCCTATACATATAGAATTATTCGTTTGTTTAAAATTGTTACATTTTAAAATTGCAAGTTGATTATTCTAATTATTCGAAAGTTCTGATTTTAATCTAATTCAATTTGATTTTTTTAATCCTATATAAAATTATTCGTTTGTTTAAAATTGTTACATTTTAAAATTGCAAATTGATTATTCACAATATTCGAAAGTTTTGATTGTAATTTAATTCAATTTGATTTTTTTTTATTCCTATATAGAATTATTCGTTTGTTTAAAATTGTTACATTTTAAAATTGCAAATTGATTATTCACAATATTTGAAAGTTTTGATTGTAATTTAATTTAATTTAATTTTCTTTTATTCCTATATAGAATTATTCGTTTGTTTAAAATTGTTACATTTTAAAATTGCAAATTGATTATTCACAATATTCGAAAGTTTTGATTGTAATTTAATTTAATTTAATTTTTTTTTATTCCTATATAGAATTATTCGTTTGTTTAAGATTGTTACATTTTAAAATTGCAAATTGATTATTCACAATATTCGAAAGTTTTGATTGTAATTTAATTCAATTTGATTTTTTTAATCCTATATAAAATTATTCGTTTGTTTAAAATTGTTACATTTTAAAATTGCAAATTGATTATTCACAATATTCGAAAATTTTGATTATAATTTAACATAATTTACTTTTTTTTGTTGTAATTATTAATCAATTTTAATTTATTACAAAATTATATTAAATATACAGTGAAACGAATTGATAGAAATAAAATAAATATACAATTTGTTTAGAATTACAAAATTAGAATTTGGTTTGAAGGTTGACAAAATTAAATAATACAATTAATCATTATATTTGATTAATTAAAAGAATATTTATTTTATTATTAATAAATGATAAAAAAAAAAAAAAAGGAATATAACAAAGATTGTGGTATATATTATTACATTGTGAATGTAATTATGATCGATGAATAATTTAATATAGATTTAGAAAAGATTTGTCATGAGAAATATTCATTTTGTAGAACAAAATAAGATGGATCTATTTACATAGGATTTTCTCTGTAAAATGTCACGTAGGAATCTTCTGAGTTAATTAGATTGTAGAAGTAGGTCATTTCCTTAGAGCATACGATTAACTCAAAAGTTTTCTTCCTGTTATATTCGATCGCAATATTATATTTTTATCTTCTATCTCGTTTCATTATTCATTTTTTGTCTTTGTGATCTATCTCATATTAATGTTTTAAATTTCATGTTTGTTCTTTCCCCCCCCCACTCTTAACATTACCTTCAAAAAGATCCCATATAATATAAAAAAAAAAATATAATATAAATATATAAAATATAATATCATTAATAATATAATAAAATACAATATAATATAATATAATATTATATAATTTAATATACTATAATATATTAAAATAAAATATAACATAATATAATAAAGTAAAATACAATATAGTATAATATAATAATATATAATGTAATATAATAAAATACATTTACAATAAAATTTAATATAATATACTATAATATACTAAAATAAAATATAATAAAATACAATATAATATAATATAATATTATATTATATAATTGAGTATATTGTAGGGGGGGTCCTTCGGGGTAAACACCCTAAAAGGGTATACCTGAAATAAACTTCTTATCTTCTGATATAATTTAGTATATAGTAGTTAATTAATAATTACTTTAATTAATTGAATAATTAATTTAGTAATAGTCGTTAAAATTATAAGATAAATGAAATAAGAAAAAGAATAACGAAAAAGAAGGTGGGGGTGTGTGCGGGGCTGGTGTTTGTTTGATTAATTTTTTTCAGTTGCATCAATCCAATCATCTATGGATTCATGTCGAAACATTTCCGTGAAAGTTTCTTAGCAGCTGCTTGTGGTGGATGGTGGATTTGTTGTCCTAGGAGAAGTTACAGAACACCAATGAAAAGACATTCAAGTTTGAGTCAAACCAGAACTACTAGCGTCCGGTAAACAATTTATATTTATAATAAATATAATAATAATAATAATAATAATAATAATATTAATAATATTAATAATATCATTTTATTTATTCATTTTCAAATACATATTTACATATCTTTATATTTACATATGTACATATATATTTTGATGTATTTCATATGCATTTATATTTTGCTTACTTTCTTTTATTTATTATTAGTGTTAATTACTTTCATTTTTTTTAATATATATTTTTTTTATTATTGTTCCTATTACATTTAAGAATTTTTGTTATATTTTTTTATTTTTATACAAAAAATTTTTAATATAGAAATAAATTATTTTTTTCTTCTTTTTTTCTTTTCTTTTTTTATATCATTGAAATTGTGCTTACTCTTTCTTTTATTTATTATTAGTGTTAATTACTTTCACTTTTTAAAATTTTTTTTTTTTTATTATCGTTCCTATTACATTTAAGAATTTTTGTTATATTTTTTTATTTTTTAAAAAAAAATTTTTAATATAGAAATAAATTATTTTGTCTTCTTTTATATCATTGAGATTGTGCTTACTTTTTTTTTTTTTTTTTATTTATTTTTTTATTTATTTTTTTATTATTATTCCTATTACTTTCATCATGTTCTTGTAGATTTTTTCTTATTTATGAAAAATATTTTTAATATAGAAATAAATTATTTTTCTTTTTTTTATACTTTTGACTGATGTTTCTGAAAATGATTGCCAATGATTTGAATCGTAATTTTTTTTTACAAATGAAAAAAATATATAAATAATATATAACAACAAACATTTCTACAAGTACACTTATATTCTTTTTTTTCTTTATTATTTTTATTTTTTTATTTTTTGATTCATTTTAATTATCTGATAGATAGGAAAATGGATAACAAAAAATAAAGTTATCTTATCGATCCTTTAACACGTACTTACCACCACCCACCCACTCACTCGCTCACCTTGTTATACCTGTCGTATCAATTTTTTTTTCTCTTTCTTATTATATTTTACGTAGAATATATAGTATCTATTAAAAAAAAAAATTAAAAAAAATAAAAATCTGTTGCTCGTAAGTATGATAGCATAAATATGTTGCTTTGCTCTTTTAAGTTTTGCAAACTAGCTTTTTTTTCTTTCATTTGAGCCATTGTTCAATGCACACATCGATTAACTGAACTTTTTGAAAAAAAAAAAAAATCCTTAAATTTGATGTGTGTCAAACCACTTGATATAGTCATAACTATTTTATATTTCTAAAAAATAACTTGATTGAATAATAATGATTAACAACAACACCATTTAACACTAGATTTGCGGATGTTTTGTTCATTATTTTTTCATAATTTAATAACATTGTTTGAATGATTGGTTGAATTAAAGGAATCGAATTAATATTTACGTATATTTCATTACGTATAACTAAAAATCAAAATATAAGCTTTTAAAAAATAGTTTTTTTTTTAAATTTTATAAATATATAATAATCAAATGTTCATAGAGTCAAATTGGCACAATTAATGATCATTTGTTGTTTTGTACAAAATGTGTAAGGCATATGAAAATATTTGTTTATATTTTTATGAGTATAATAATAGATTATAATGTAATATTTAATTTTGTACAAAGCAAAACAATGATCTGTTTAATTTATATTAAACAAAAAATTGTTATAGGTATTACCTTTTTTCAAAATTCATAATATGTTATATATTATAATAATTCATAAATAATTATTAAATAATATCTAACAAGAGCGCAACTGCCTGTATGTTTACTTTTGTAGCGTCAAGTAATTAATTGATACCAGAGTTAATTAATTGAAAGCTCAAATATTTTCAACTTTATCGCTGCTTCTTATCTAGATGGCACTTTAATCGAAATTATATAATGTGGTCAAATTGAACGCTCAAAGCCTAGTGTCAAGTGTCAGCATGAAATTGCACCTTTAAATGGCAACATTTTTTTTTTTTTTTTTTGATCATTAAATAATAAAGTTAATAGAAAATTATTTCATGGCATTTTTCAACTTTTTGTTTTATGCAGTTAATCGATGTGTACACTGAAACGGTTCAATTATTTATCGTTTTATTATTTTTGATTAACTTCTTCTATCTTTTTTCTTCTTCTTCTTCTTCTTCTTTGTAAACTTTTGTGTCATCTTTTTTTCTATATGCATCAATTTATAAATATAAATTATTAAATACTTTTTATCTTTTTTTAATCTCTTTCTCTCTCTCTCTGTCTGTCTGTCTCTCTTTCTTTCACTCATGTGTCATCTTCTGATTTTTTTGTTTTTACGACAATTGTGATTACATTTTTTAAATAAATTAATAATAAACAGATGGATTACAAATCAATGATAACAAAAATGTATACAAACACTTATCACATTTTTTAAACACATCACATTTATCTGTTCTTATTGTTAATAATAATAATTCATGATAATTCTCATAATTTGCAATTTTTCTTTTTCTTTTTCTTTTTACAAAGTATAAGTGAGATTGAAATTTTTATTATAGTTCGATAGATAAGAAGAAAAAAAA
Source organism: Polistes dominula (assembly GCF_049000335.1). Lineage (NCBI taxonomy): Eukaryota > Metazoa > Arthropoda > Insecta > Hymenoptera > Vespidae > Polistes > Polistes dominula. The sequence goes on along the minus strand of NW_028301169.1, from coordinate 1,117,819 downwards.
TTTTTTCAATACAAATTTGTTCAATTGATTTTTATTATTCATTGAGTGGTTCTGAAAAAAAACAAAAACAAAAAAAGAAAATAATAAAAATAAAAATTGAAAGTGGATATGAAGTTTTCAAATTAAATACTCGTTGAAGCATCGTAGTATTTTGTCAAAAATAAATAAAAATAAACATAACCAACAAAGTGTTGTTTTTTTTTTTAAATTTGATTTTTAAACATTTCATATATATATATATATATAAAATACAATGTATACATTTTGTTTATAAATTTTGTATCATTTTGTTAATACTTTAGAAAGGAGTCAAATGATTAGAATTAATTAAATCAATGGTTTCGTAAATCACGTTTTATCACCTGACACGGAAATTGGAGAATACCTGAGAAATACTTGATTGAATTATACATTACATACCTGTATCTATAATACACACATATATATACACACACATATGCAGAATGAAGTACCTAATTTGATCATTTGAAATAATTTTGATATCAAACACTAAACAACTTGATGACAACAAATGAAAATACATTTGGTTGACTTTACTTTTTGGGTTTTTTTATACAATATGTAATTATAAAAATTATTCTTGATGATTGATTTTAATGATTCACCCTGTATATATACACACACACACATAAATATATGTATTTAAATAGTTTAAAAACAATATTATATAAAATTATTTCAACTTGATATCACAAATGAAACTAAATTTGGTTGACTTTACTTTTTGGGTTTTTTATACAATGTGTAATTATAAAAATTATTCTTGATGATTGATTTTAATGATTCACCCTGTATATATACACACACACACATAAATATATGTATTTAAATAGTTTAAAAACAATATTATATAAAATTATTTCAACTTGATATCACAAATGAAAATAAATTTGGTTGACTTTACTTTTTGGGTTTTTTATACAATGTGTACTTATAAAAATTATTCTTAGTGATTGATTTTGATGATTCACCCTGTATATATATACACACACACATAAATATATGTATTTAAATAATTTAGAACAATTTTATACAAAAATTATTTCAACTTGATATCACAAATGAAAATAAATTTGGTTGACTTTCCATTTTATTTTTTTTTTTTTTATACAATGTATAGTTAAACAATTATTCCTGATTGAATTTAGTGACTCACCCTGTATATATACACTATACACAGACACATGAATATATATATATATATGTATTTAAATAGTTTAAAAACAATTTTATACAAAAATTATTTCAACTTGATATCACAAATGAAAATAAATTTGGTTGACTTTACTTTTTGGTTTTTTTTTTTTATACAATGTATAGTTAAAAAATTATTCCTGATTGAATTTAGTGACTCACCCTGTATATACACTATACACACACACATGAATATATATATGTATTTAAATAATTTAGAACAATTTTATACAAAATTATTTCAACTTGATATCACAAATGAAAATAAATTTGGTTGACTTTCCATTTTATTTTATTTTTTTTTTTTTATACAATGTATAATTCTAAAAATTATTCTTGATAATTGAATTTGTTGATTCACCCTGTATATATATATATTTAAACAATTTACAAGAAAAATAATACAATTTCCACATGAATAATCTCGTTGAATGTTTATATAGCTGAAAAATGTTTCTTCAAACGTTTCTCAAATTTATTCCATGTTTTTACATACACACGATACAAATATATATATATATATATATATATATATATATATATTTATAAGTGTATATGTGTAATATATATTCATGTATTTTTACACAACAACGTATCGTCGAACAAATTTCTTCACAGTTCGTATAAATATAATCTTGAAAGTAGTAGTAAAAAAAAAAACAAAAACAAAAAAATAAAGTTAAAGTTTTACGTATCATAAAAAGAAAGTTGAAAATATTCATGAGCAAATAAGAACATACACATAACTGTAATACATTTACATGACTTTTATATATATATATATATATATATATATATATATATATATATATATATATATATATGTATATGTGTAAGTTAAAATGCAAAGTAGGTAATGTCATAGTGCATTAAGGTTAAACATGAAAAAAAAAAAAAAAAGAAAAAAAAATAAGAAAAAGAAAAAGGGTGTATGAAAAGAAAAGTGGGACAAAGTTTTGATTGTGTTTCAATGTGTTGAATGCTTTTTATCAAATTCTTACGTTAGAATTTGGATTGATTTGATTGGATTCAGGTGGATAAGGAATTCCTTCAAAGACTCTAAATCACGAAACTCGACCGACATCCATCAAGTAGTCTGCCCATGAAAATGTTTCCAGTTCGAGAAAGCAATTCTTCTTCCTCCTCTTATGGCAAATGGCGTTAAAACACTATGAAGATCTGATCTGAAAAAAATCCTTCGTCTACGATTATTGCATTATCTGTATGTTTGTTGTTCTCTATGTGTTTCTACTATCTTTTTCTGTTTTTCTTATTTTTTCGTTTTAGTTTTATTTTTTCTTCTTCTTCTTCTTTTTCTTCTTTTTCTTTTTCTCTCTGCAAGCAAAGACTAAGGGGAGAATAATTGTCAAAGAAAATACGATTTTATCGTGATATTGGTTATTGCAATGACTTTAATGCAATAACTGCATATTTATATGTGTGTGTGTGTGTGTGTGTGTGTGGGTATGTGTATTCGTAGAAATGCAGTTTTCTTAAATATTTATTCATAGGTGTTACATTTGTCTAAAGTTTTTTTTATCGAATTATCTAAAACGAATTATGGCAAATGGATTTTATATTTTTATTCTTATTCTTATTCATATTATTATTATTATTATTTACATATATTTTATTTTTTATATATATTTTTTACACATATTTATTATTTTATTTTATTAGATATTTTGTTATTTTATTTTACATATATTTTATTATTTTATTTATTATTTTATTTTACATATATTTTATTATTTTATTTTCCACATATTTTATTATTTTATTTATTGTTCTATTTTACATATATTTTATTATTTTATTTTCCACATATTTTATTATTTTATTTATTGTTTTATTTTACATATATTTTATTATTTTAGTTTACATATATTTTGTTATTTTATTTTATATATATTTTATTATTTTATTTATTATTTTATTATATATATATATTTTTTGTTATTTTATTTTATATATATATATTTTACATATATTTGGTTATTTTATTTATTATTTTATTTTACATATATTTTATTATTTTATTTTACACATATTTTGTTATTTTATTTATTATTTTATTTTACATATATTTGGTTATTTTATTTATTATTTTATTTTACATATATTTTATTATTTTATTTTACACATATTTTGTTATTTTATTTATTGTTTTATTTTACATATATTTTATTATTTTAGTTTACATATATTTTATTATTTTATTTTATATATATATATATATTTTTTACATATATTTTGTTATTTTATTTTATATATATTTTATTATTTTATTTTTATGATTTTATTTTTTTATTTTATTTATCATTTTATTTCCTATATATTTTAATATTATTATTTTACATATTTATATATATATATATATATATATATATATATATATATATATATATAATAATCGAAATTTATTTTTAAAACCATTTATTACCAAGTTTATTAGAATAAAAATATAATTCCAATGTTATTAAATTATTGGAATAATAATTAATACTATTATCAAAATCTTATCAATTTTTATCTTTATTACGATTAACTTTTACGATTAGCATTTAAAAATAGAAAATAAAATAAAAAAAAAAAAAAAGAGCAAAACAATTTCTACATAATTACAAATATTTGTTTTTCTCTTTATTTCAGACTTATGTAAGAGAGAAACAAAATATGAAATGATCTTTTAATAAGTTTGAAAGCTTTTGAAACGTTTAAATTTGATGATTTTCAAACCTTAAGATCTCTTTAGTCTTTGTCAAGAGTATATAATTATGCATGTACTAAATATATTATGTATATATATATATATATATATATATATATATATAGAACTAAGTTCCTATGTTTGGCAGCTTTGCTTTCTTGCAATTAGTAACGTAATTTGCATCTCACGAAATTGTGCACTTTATGCACGTGTGGCATGTCATCGAACGTCAAATGCAGTAATCATCATAGTTGTAATTACAGTTATTTTGTAAACTTATGTGTAATTTATTTTTCACACTTTTTTATTATTATTATTATTATTATTATAACATTGCGAGGAGTGACAAGCTTAGTGAACGGAACAACTTTTATATGGAATATTTTAAAATTGTTTATCCCGTACGTTAATTCAAATGATTCAAACCAAAACAACAATATTTTTATATAACAAAAAGAAACATAATACAATTATTTTTTTTCTTCATTAATAATTATTTTCATTATTATATTATAATATCTCCTTTATTTATTGTTTTAATTTTTAATTTTTATTTATTTTTTTATTTATTTAAAATAATGATTCCCTTTCGGGATACATGGGTTTTGAATTTTTATTTGATTATCGATATTAGCTACACTTCAATTTGGTTTTGATTTTTTGTTTTTTTTTTTTTTTTAATTTAGATGGTTTAATTTTTTTCTTTTTTTTTTTTTTTAAACTAAATTATTTAAATGATCTCTTCTTTATTTCCATTTCTATTTTATTAAAAAAGGTGAACATTTTTTTTTACGTGAAATAAATTACAATTATTTATATTGGCAATACATTATAATGTTTTATTTCTTTTTTTTTTTTTTTTTTTTGAAATGTTAAATTATTTCAATGAAATTCAATTAGATCTTCTTTATTTATATTTTATTTTATTGAAATATGAATTTTTTTTTTTTTTTTTTTTATTATGTACAATAAATTACAATTATTTATTATATTAGTAATATTTCAATTTTTATTTATTTTTTTTTAATTAAATAAAAATATAAATTATATCTACTTTATTTATCATTTATTTTATCTTATAGATTATTTATATATTAGTGATATTACAAATTTTATTTTTTTTTTAAATTTTTTTTTTTTTTTTGTAAATGCTCAATTATTTAAATGAAATATTTTATTTTTTTTTATTTTAAAATACTCTTCTTTATTTCTATAAAATTTTCTATCAAACCTTGCATACATTGTATTAAATAAAATATTATATTATGACAAATATTATTTTAAAAATTTATTTTTACGTTTGATTTTCTCTTTTTCCACGTGAATTGAGATTAAATTCCTTTGTTTTTTGTTTTTTTTTTCGTAATTTTATTTTACTTTTATTTATTTTTTTATTTTTTTTTATTTTCTAATAAACTTTTTGCTAACGTCAAAGCGTACAACACAACATCAAAGAGAAAGAAACAACAAAAAACAAAAAAAACAAACAAAAAGGAAAATAAAACTCAATCGAACAAAATAATTATTTTTTTTTTTTCATACCTTGTTCTTCTCTCTCTCTCTCTCTCTCTCTTTCTCTCTCTCTCTTTCACATTTTCTAATTTGATTTTTTTTGTTCTTTTTTTTTTTTTTTATTTCGTATGCTTTCAGATGGACTTGATTCTTTCTTCGTCCTCGAATCACTACGAGGGAAACCTTTCATATGTAGGTAGGCAAATTTTTTTTTCGGCGAAAACAAAACAAAACCAAAACGATAAAATAATAAAAAACAAAAAAAAATGAAGAAAAGGGGAGAGCGCAAAAAAATGAAGTGAACTATGTGCAAAACGAAGTAATTAAAAAAGTTTCCAGCCTGGGAGATGATAGAAGGAGAGAGAGAGAGAGAGAGAGAGAGAGAGAGAAAGAGAGAGAGTGAGAAAGAGGGAGAGAGTGAAAGAGAGAGAAATAGAACAAAAAAAACCTTTAAAACTCGAGAGTTTTAAAAAACTGTTAGTAGTCGTTAAAAAAATGAGCAAAGTCTTGCATATCCTACTCGTTCTAATCAATTTGTTCAATCTTCTTTTTTTCTTTCTTTTCTATTTTCTAATAAATAAAATTACTTAGAATAATATAATATAAATTTTACTATAATTAATTTAAAAAAAAACAAAACAAAAAAAACAATGTAAACTTTGTCAGCTTGCACGAAAGTCAGAAAAATCACTTTCCATTTGTTTATTATTTATTTGCGTTTAATAAATAAAAATATATATAATATTATACATTAACAAATAAATTTATAATATTAAGTGTACAATTATTATTCAACTTATGTACATAATAATTTTGCCATAAATTTAATTTAAAAAACAACAAAAACAAAAAAAAAGAACCATGTAAAACTTTGTCTGCTTGCACAAATCTGAGTAAAATCACTTGCCATTAGTTTATTTTATCTTTTTGTTGTTGTTCTAATAAATAAAATTATTAGGTCGAGTCATAAGTAACTTCCAATGCGTCTATGTAGAATCTATTTTTTGTATTTACCTATTATTAAGGGTGCCCTGCAACGCGTTACTGTGCTGACTCACAATCAGTCCGATACACACGTCAATAAAATAATATTGCGATTATAAATTGAGATATAAACTATTCTATCTTTCAAATTAGATAAAACTGCACACAGTGTGCAAAATTTGATTAAATTCGGTTCAGTAGTTTAGGAGTCCATTGCGAACAAACAACGTGTCACGTAATTTATATATATATTAAGATATAAGTCACCGAAACTAACGAATTTTTGATATCACTGTATAGATGAGAATTCAGTTTAGTCTTCTGTCAACCTTTTTTTATGTAATCAATGTTACATTTAACCGTTTTTTCTTAACCACTGTAATGGATAGTAAAAAGTGCATATTTGACCATGTAATGCTTTAAGAATTGAAACAAGGTAATTAGCACTAAAGTGGCAACTGAAAAAATATACAGCTTATACAGTGCAGGACTTGATAACTGATAGGGCAGTCAGAAATTGGTTTGTAAAATTCCGTTACTGGAGATACGAGCTTAAAAGATGAACCGAGTGCAGGGACGTATTTCCAACTTTGATGAACCTTTTAAAGGTAATATTGAGAGCAAAATCCAATAGATAAGTTGAACAATTGCAAAGAGTGCGAAAAAAAACAAAAAACTTCATGAAAGGTGTCTTGCACTTATCAGTCGCAGAAAAGTGTCCATTCTTTGTCTCATAAAAATGGGAAGTTATTTATGACTCGACCTAATGTATAATAATATACATTAAAAAATTAATTTATAATATAAGCGTACACTTATTATTCAAAACTTATGTATATATATATAAACACATACATAGAAACATATTAATGGTAATTGTAAAATAATTTAGAAAAAAAAACATTTGTTCTTTAAATTATTCATATCATTCGTAAGGTGCTTTTAAAATAATACGTAATAAATATTTAAGACTATTATATTGTTTATTAATAAAATTTACAAAAAATAAATGAAGAATTATATACGTAAAAAAAAAAATAAAAAATAAGATAGATTATAATAATACGTACAACTTTGTTTCGGCCATTTTTTTTTTTCAATAAAAAAATCTGTAGGAAAATTGCGTAAACAAAGTTGTTAAAAAAAAAAAAAAAAAAAAAAAAAAATGGGGAAAATCGAATCGCTGAAAATTTCCAAAAAAAAAAGATGAATGAATAAAAAAAAAAATAAAATTAAAATAAATCATAAAGAAAAAAAAATTAATACTAATGATAATGATGATAATGACGATGAAGATGATGATGAAATTTATTCGATATTAATTATGTCAGATAAAGTCATGTAATCCTATTATAAAATGAATGGCACGTAATTTCGATGCACCATTTCATTTAATATATGTATAAATATTATATACACAACAATAATAATAATAATAATAATTACAATTAAAATAATAATAATAGTAATACGAATAATTAATAATAATAATAATAATATGACATAACGTGTAAACGTTATATTCGTTTTGATAGATTCTAATTAACAATATGGGTGTTAATTGTGTAGAAACAAATTTTCTTTTTTTGTTTTTTTTTTTTTCTTAACACAAAAAAAAAGATACACGTATAGACACACAAACAGATATCACAAGGTGTTTCGTAATTAACTAAAAAAAAAAAAAAAACTCTATTTCAGGAATCGATCAAATATTTCAACAAAATTAAAAAACAAAGTAACTCGAATTATTTTCTAAATTATTCACAAATGCAAAGTTTTGATTTGATTTGAAAAAAAGAACAAAAAAACACAGTCAAATATGAAACAATATTTTTCTTTTCAATATACCTACTTTTTGATTGGTTTATTTAGTCATCTCATTGCTGAAGTTTAGTTATCCATGTATTATTATGAAACACCGTGTAGATAAATATAAATATTAAAATTAAATATTTTCTCTCGATGTGTATGATTTTATAAAATATGAATGCAAACGAATATAAACGTGAACTATTTAATATTCATCAAAATTTAACTTTTAGTACGAATTTTTGTCCATATAAATCTAACTTAAAATATGTTAAAATAATTAACAAAAAAAAAAAAAAACAAGCAAGCAAACAAACAATACACAAACGCAACAAATGTTTTTTTTTTTTTTTCCTATAAATTATTTGTAAAAATTATATTATTATACGTAAAGTATGAAAGAGAAGATTTTTGCAATTTTTTAAAAACAAATTAAAACTAATGTGAACTCTCTTCGTAATTACAATCCAACGACTGTAAATTATTTCAAAGATAATCATTGAAATATAATCCGATGTTGTTATGTATATGTGAATGATAAATAAGAATTATTATTATTATAAAAAAAAAATAAAATACAATAAAATAAAATAAAATAAAATAAAACGTGTGTGCAAATCACATAAATCACAAGTTAAAAGATAAACCATCAAAAAACCGTATATTCGAGAGAATAAAACAAGTAAATAATATCAAAAGTAAAATAATTTATTATATTTTATTATTATAATATCATTTGTACTTTTTTTTTTTTATAATAATTTATTAAATAATTAGAAAAATGTGCGCCTGTAGATATGCAACCCTCCAGACACACTTTAAAAATGTTGCTTGCGAACGCCACCTGTTGGGACGGAATATTTTTTCACTCGAAACTGTTCATACACGTGTGTATGACGGGTTGCCTATCTTTTGGGCAGGAGAAAAAATTTCCGTTCTAACAAATGGAGCTTGCAAGCAACATTTTCAAAGTGTGTCTGGTGGGTTGCATACCTACAGGCGTAAAATTTAAAAAAAAACAACTATTAATATTTCATTTTAATTTTAATCTCTATGAAATAGTATATTTATATGATTATTTTTATATAGGGTGTCTCAAAAGTTGAATAATTAAATTGACAAAATTGTTGAATAATTTATTTTTATTTTGTTTACAGATTTTTATGTACTTTTTTTTATTTTTTTCAGTAGAAAAACTTTTGGAATACTTTGCATTATGATTAATATTAAAAATTGCAGCAAAAGATTCAACTTTTGTAAAGAAAAATACGTCGGAAAAATTTATCGATGAGTATCAAGTTCAATATTTATAAAATCACAATTTAAATCAAATTTCAAATTCAATCATTTCCATTCGCAGATTTAATTTGAATAAAATATTAAATTCTTATCTTTTTCTAAACTTACGATGGATTTTTAATAAGTTTCATATTTAATATTTCATAAGTTTTATAATCAAATGTGCGTATATTTAAATAAATAAATAAATAATATAAATAAATAAAGAGAAAAAATAGAAAAATCAAAGAAATCGTATTGTTCTAAACAATAAATACAATTTATTATTGTAACAATAATAATCGTCACAATTTCAATCAAATGAATCATCTCAAATGTTAGATCAAATTTAATTCTTTACAATTTACTTTTCATTTCATTGTCTTTTAAATATTATTACAAATTAAAAAAAAAACAAACAAACAAACAAATCTTAAAAGATCCTAAAAAAAGAAAGAAAGAAAGAAAGAAAAAAATTACTCAAAAGCATCAAAAAACTTGCAAAAATTATTAATAAACAAAAAATAAATGAACGTTTGATTAAATTTAATTTGAAAAAAAAAAAGAAAAAAAATTATCTTCTATCTTATGACATAATTCAGCTATTAATTAACATTCAAGTTGTCAACAAAAAGTTATTAAGAACTTTAATAGAAACGGGTGGAAGGATGGATGAAGGGGTGGCAAGGGAAGGGTAGGGGATGGGGGAGGGGAGGGAAGGGGAGGGGGGTTAGTACGAAGAGACGAGAAGTTTAAGTACAAGGTAATAAGGGCTCGAATAAGATACAGTTGATCGGGTATTGGCAAATATATCTGAGAACAAAGCTCAAATCTTAGTAGGATTAAGTTTAATTGAGATAAAATTGAAGTATATAATTACAATCATTTCAATTGGGATGATGTAAGACAGGAAATGATACTCTTGTCATTGAAATGAAACTGTAAATTTAATATAGAGAAGTACAATATTTCTTAATTGAGAAAATTGAACAGGTAAATGTTACATGAATTTTATTTAATTATGAAAAGAATGAATAACAAATCAAATAAACTAGTGTTTTTTTATATTAATACATACATACATTTAAATATATATTTAATTTATAATAATAATAATAATATGTAAAGTTTTAAAATGTATATATATAAATATAAAATAAATATTATATATAAATTATATTTTTTATAATTTAAATAATTATCTAAATATTATTGTATGTATTTAATTTAAAATACATTTTTAAATAATATTATATATATATATATATTTAAATATTATTATATTTATATAATTTAAATAATTATTTAAATATTACTTGTATATTTAATTTAAAATACATATTTTAAAGTTTTTGATACTAAATCTTTTACAATATTTTATATTCATGTTTATAATGAATTTGTGGGCAAGATATACAAATGTGTTTGATAAAAAATTTTGATCCCAATGATAAATATCCGCAAAGAAAAAGAATATCAGGAATTAACTATCTCCCTGAAGGATCAACTAGTCTCTCATTTCCTTTTTTTTTTTCTTTTTCTTTCTCATACAATCTTGAGAAAATCTTTTGAAAATCGTCGTCTCTGTAAATTCGTATCAATTCACGCGGGAAATTGAAAAATTTTTCATACAAGACGAGTTGTCATATATCAAAGTCAACATCAACTTTATCAGTCGAGTCAAAAGAAAAAGAAGAAGAAGAAAAAAAAAGAGGATACTTTTTTTTAGTAAAATTCAGAATATACAGAAACAAGTAGAGATATATTTTTTAACAGTTCTCCAACTCGTTTCAACAAAAACATAATTCTGATGAAATCAATACACACTTTTCTGCTATTAAATTATATATATATATATATATATATATATTACATATATCTATGTATTTTAATAAATAATATCAAATATTGAAAGAGACATTATTTATCTTTTATTAAACAAAAAAGAAAAAGATTCAATTTTTTGTTTGTTTGTTTGTATGTCCTATCAAAATTTATTTAACGTTCAACTTAAACTGACCCAAATATTTTGTTTATCTCTCAAATTAATTTAGGTAACATCAAATGAGTTTGCCATTAAAGATGAATCACTATGTCAAAATTGAACACCCTCAAAGGATTCGTTTTAAGGTTCTTAAAGTATTTCTAATAAATTTTATTCATTTTTTTCTATTAATCTTTTCATACAAAATTACAAATCATTTCTTTTTTTTTTTTTTTTTGATAACATTAAAAGAAAATTATTGTTTCTTACTGTACATTTTGTTTTTTTTTTTTTAATTCTTTTTCTTTCTATGATATCATTGTGAGCTGAATATACGGAATTTTATTTGAAAAATTATTGCAATTTCATATCATTCAATATCCGAATGATCGAAATATAGTAAAACGAGAAATTCTCTTGTTTGTTCTAACCGCTTGAATTAACTCCTATGTACTTTGTGTTCTACTTTGTATTTGATTGCTGCGGGTAATTAATTCCTTTGGCGTTTCTCTCATCAACTGGAACTAATTAAAATACGAGACAAACACGCGAAAACTAAAAACTAAATATCATGTGTGCAGATTACACACGTAACTAAAAAGTTCAGAAAAAAAAAACAAAACACCAACCAAAGAGAGAATAAACTACGAATGTAAAGTATCTGGAATAAAATGACTAATTTTATTGTACATGTAGAACAGTATTATTGAATTTTAGGTAATTAGAATAATGCGTGATTCAAATTTCTAATATCTTTTCAAATTATCATATGTAGCAAGATAGAAATCTTCTTTACCGACAGTGGTAAAGTATATTACATTCAAGTATTCTTCAATCAAGCGTCTGATTTGAAAGTAGGTAATCATTTCATATTCTTGTATTTACTGTCAATAAATATGAGAAAATACTCTACCGATAATTCCAGATGGCGTTGTTGTTTCACCTAAAACAAATGACTACTCTAAACGTTTCATTTCTAAAAGCGGTAACTTCAAAGAATTCGTATTCACATGTGACAACATGAAATATTCTTGTATTTACTGTCAGTAAATATGAGGAAATACTCTACCGATAATTCCAGATGGCGTTGTTTTACCTGAAACAAATGACTACTCTAAACGTTTCATTCCTAAGAGCGGTAACTTCAAAGAACTCGTATTCACATGTGACAACATGAAATATTCTTGTATTTACTGTCAGTAATGATGCAAAATACTCTACCGATAATTCCAGATGGCGTTGTTGTTTCACCTAAAACAAATGACTACTCTAAACGTTTCATTTCTAAAAGCGGTAACTTCAAAGGACTCGTATTAACATGTGGACACATGAATCAATAAAAATATGAATGAGATCAATCATAATTAAAGTTTATTATTATTAACATATAAATAAATAAATTGAATCGAAATGCGTTGTAATTTAAATAGAAAAACATTCAAGTTATGTCATTGCGCTTGTAAATGGCGATGCAAGTGTTTGATACCACGTAAAAAAAAAGCTTCACCAGCATTTAACAGTGCAACGAGTAGAGATGGGATTATTGGTTTACATCCAAAATTGTATGCTACAACATCCGATGCACCATCGGTTGGTAGATACAATATTTTGCCGATCAAAAGTAAAGATACAACGATAAGGTTGGTTGTATTAAACAAAAAAAAAAAAAAAACAATAATAATAATTTTCACTCGATAAACTTAAAAAAAGAAAAAGAATTGTTAAAATTGTAAAAAAAAAATGTAATAATATATATGATTGGTACGAATAAAAATACCATTTTGGATTGGTATTAATTTAGTTGGAAGAAAGAACTGGAAACGAAGCAATTTTCGTTGAGCTTGGGTGGTCGCCATTTGGAATCTCGAGTAATTCAAAGAAAATTGATGATCTCAGGACGCGGTCCAGGAACTCATGAGATAGAGCAATGGCCGGAGAACATTTTCAACAAGCCGTGCAAAAGTATACGTGATGATATCGGTTTTGGGACTACTCGACGTTTCAAAACTGTTTACTCAGAGACACCTGGTCCAGGTTGATCAACACCACTCATAAACACACACACAAATATTTCTCCTGTGAATTTTCTTTACAATATAATTATGATTTTGTTAAGGTTATACACTTAAAGTACATAATCCTTACCATTATTTGGAGTTGAACAGATTAAAGGGTTTGTCACCCTTACCAACTTTTGAATTTGATGGTCTCATGCCAAGATTTCGACAAATTCAACGTGATTGCTCTCTTCCTAGCAACAGGTATTATTTTTTCTATTGTTAATTATTAATAATTGATTGAATTTTGTAATGTTAGATACAATGTAAAAGATCCAAGATTTCTCGATGCTTTTTTGAAGAAAGTTACTGGAAAAAGGGGACCATATGATTTATTTACAGGTAACAATTGTATAAATAAATTACAGTTTGTAGTATTGGTTTATTGAAAAATGAAAAAGTTGAACAAACGAACATTAATTACTTGATCCAATTAATTAGCAATTCCAAATTTTAGGACCAAGGGATGAAAGTACAATTAAGGGATACTTTGGTACAAAAATGGAACATTATAATGGTTGGCCTGTAAATTTGCCTGGTGTAGTAGATCAACTTTTACACAAATCATTTTATTACAAAGGTCGAATGTCAAATTGTCCTAGGTACAAGATAATCATTTGTAAAACTTACTGTCAAATAAAATAATAATAATAATAATAATAATCATCATCATCATCATCATCATCGTTTAGGTTTCCTAAGATCAATGGAACAAGAATGGCATTGAATGATATCAACATGTGTTACAAAAATCCAAATGATCCTGGACCAGGACATTACAATCCATCCTCCCCGAGAAAACCCATTAATAGAATGAATTATCCATTTGACAGTAATATCAAAAATGTACGACCAATTTTTTTCGAAGACATTCCTGCCCCTGGACCAGGAAGATACAAATTGAAACAATTGAAGAAGATTCAAGGCAATGGATGGACATGGGTATTCAAAAGCAATGTTCCACGTACCATGGGTGCCATAATTCCTAAACCATACAATGATTTTTAATTAAAATTTATTTATTCATTTATTTTGTATATATTTTTTATATTTTATTGGGCAAAATTTGAAGATTTTCATTTAATTTCAATTATCTCAAGGTGTTATGAAAAATATTCATGAGACAACCTCCCCCCCCTCACCCCCATAAAAATCATTTGATGAATTTTAGCATAGTCATTCGTACTTTTACCATTTGTTGTAAAAAAAAAAAAAAAAAAAAAATTGACAAGTGTTGTTAGATTAGAATTAATTTCCGTGATGTCGACACGTTAAAAAAAAAATTATTACATCATGAAATAGTTCACAGAGAAAGTTATTGACTTAAATTTGTCGATTTAATTTTGCAACAATTGCAACACAACAATGACGTTTAATAAAAAAATAAAATAAAAAAGAAAAAACCATTGACGATTAAAATATACATTTAAATTACTATTTGATTTTGTTTCATGACTTTTGTTTTTTTTTTTTTTTTCGTAACATGTGTGTTCAATTAATATTGATAGTTAATTAAAGTTAAAAAAAAACAAAATTTTGAGAATTATTTACTTAGATAATGTTTAAAAAAATTTGTTCAACATTACCAATGAACAATTCTTTCCCACGTTTTCAATGTTCAATAAGAAAACTAATTTCATAATTATTATTAGATCAGTTGTTTCTTAATACGTTGAATTGAGTGCTATGATAAAGAAAGAATTAAAAAAAAAAAAAAAAAAAAAAAACAACATGATTAAAAAGAAATGTGTATCTTGAAATAACTCTATAGTGAAAGTTATGAAATTTTGTTTGATCATTTAGTATATTTATTATTATTATTATTATTATTATTATTATTATTATTATTATTATTATTATTATTATATTATTATTATTAATATTAATTTTTATTTTTATTAACCGATAATAGTTTAATTTTGTAAATCGTTTTTTCATTATTATTTAATTGATTAATAATTATAAAATTGTAGATTATAATTTAATTAATTAATAATTAATAAAATTGTAGATTAATAATTAATTATTTTATTATTATTATTATTATTATTATTATTATTATTATTATTATTATTATTTTTATATTTAATAATCGTTGATAGTTTTATTTCGTAAATCGTTTGTTCATTATTATTTAATTATAATTAAATATTATGAAGTTGTAGATTATAATTTAATTAATTAATAATTAATAAAATTGTAGATTATTAATTAATTAATTTATTATTATTATTATTATTATTATTATTATTATTATTATTATTTTTTTATTTGGATAAATCGTCGATAGTTTTATTTTGTAAATCGTTCGTTCAACTAGTAATTAGAAAATGTTTCTTCTACAAAATGATTTCTTTAAGAAAGTAATTCAGATTTCCTGCCACATGAAATCATAAAGAAAACGTTTAAGGTTTAATAACGTATTACGAAAGATTATGGCTGCACCGAATGCATAATTCATAGGTATACACAGGAACTTTGAACCCGTTCTTTCGATCTCATCCCAAACGATAAAACCCTTATTATTTCATCATTTTCCAACACACATCTTGCATCTCACTAATCATTATTTAACTCCCTTTTTTTATTTTCCTTCTTTTTTTTTTTTCATCCAACATTTATCGTACTTATATATATATATATATATATATATATATATATTTTCGATTAAACATTGATAGAAAATGATTGAAATTATTTTCATTGGTTTTATTTAATTTGATCGTACAATTTTTTAACATTGAATTGAAAACAATCAACTCAACTTAACTCAACTCACACAAGTGCATTTTAAATAAAATTTCGTTTCCACAATTGAATGAAATAAAAAAAAAAAAAAAACTATAAACGTTGTATCACCATCACCACTACCATGTGATAGAAGAAAAAAAAAAATTGAAAAGAAGAAATGTAAATCGTTTGCAGGAAGTGTTCATCACTTTTGTGTCTTACGTATAAAAGAATAAAAAAAAAAATAATAAATAAAAGAGAGAAAGGAGATTATAAAAATGTTTTCCTATTAGCCATATGTCGAATAATTAGGAATATTAATGGGGAGACAATGGTGAAGTATTGGTGATGGTGATGATGATGATGGTAGACAAAAGAAAAAAAAAAAACATGAGATGGAGAAATTTCACGGGGCAACTGACACCCCCCATATCTCATAACAGACAAAAACGAGTAATTCAACAAACTACTATGACTATGGTTGATTAATCGACGTCTAATTAAGTATAATAACTTTTGAATTTACGATCGGTTTGGTTTTATTTTAAATGGTCAATTGGTAAACAAAAAAAAAACAAAATATTGAAACAACTGATCGAATGACTGAAATCATCAGTTATGTCAAATGTTCTATTTTCAAATGTTTTATTAAATCCTATGAATCCTATGAATCCTATAATTATAATAAATAATTGAACAGAATATTAGAGGTTATATAAGTTCTGTTAGGTTCTTTCAATAGATGGCACTGTATTACAATTCAATTATTTCGATATATATATATATATATACACGTCTCGAAGCTTGGTTTTCTTTGAAAGGTTTCTCACTTTTATTGTGTGTGATTTGCACAAATCTGTTTTTTTTTGTATTATTTTTTATTACTAATTTAAAGATTTTTATTTAGACGTTATTTAGGTTCTGTAAGGTTTTTTCAATAGATGGCACTGTATTACAATTCAATTATTTCGAAAGCTTGCTTTTCTTTGAAAGTTTTCTCACTTCTATCGTGAGGTGATCTGTTTTTTGAAAATAACTTTTTTTATCACAAACATATCATTTGTTTGTAACCTTTCATTTGATTTAATATTTTTTTGAAATTATGTTATTTAATATGCAAAATGATTAGAATTAAACGTAAATCAAATTATTATTTTGGACCTCACCTGGGTCTAAAGGACCCAGACGAGAAAAATCGTTGTACAAAAAAAAACTATTGCACAGATTTACTTCAATATTTTTTTGAAAACTTCTTTAATACTTATATAAAAAGACTATATAAATTTTATAACTTTAAATTTAATTGAAATATGTTTAAAAAAATTATCAAAATTGAACAATCGAGAAAAATGACGACTCAAGTTGCAACCTTTTTGGACCAAGTGTGGTAAACTAGATAATCTTGAATAATCAAGATAATTGTACCATTTAAATTTATTCATTTATTATTCCAATACTTCGTCGATCATTGTCAAAAAGATAATACTTATATAAAAAAAAAACAAGATTAATAGAAAATTTAATATGTGTCTGTTACGTGTGCTTTTAAAATAAGAAAATATCTTACAACGATTAGATCAAAATCACCAGACTTATCTTCAATCCAGTTTTCTGCAAAAGATATATTATTTCGTTAGAATAAGAATAAAGAAAGCAAGAAAAGAAAAGAAAAGAAAAGAATAGAAAAGAAAAGCAAAGAAAAGAAAAGAATAGAAAAGAAAAAAAGAACGTTTCATCCTAGGTAGGTAGTATCACCTATTGTAGGATTCTCTCCCACGTTTTACAAAAGTTAAAGGTGTTTTGAAAGAGCTTCTACTGTTAGCTAAGAAAAGAAAGAAGAGAGAAAAAAGGTATTAGGTAGTCAAGAATCGTTGCAATCGAAGATCAACTTCGATAAAAATGGACAGAAAAATACATCGAATTATGCATCTATAAAACTACTTTAAATCCACGGAAGCAAGGAACCAAACAAAACCAACCAACCAATCAAAGTTAGATGCATGCAACACACACACACACACACATAAACCTTTAAACATTTCATTGGGACACGTATTCGCATTTGAGAACGATTTTACAAAACCTCCGTGACTCGTTTATACTATGGATCACAATTTTTGTTACAATATACAACAACACAAAATATAATTCAATGAGGGGGGGGGAGAGAGAGGGTAGAGGGGAGAGGGGAAGGGCAGGAGAAAGGTCGGGGAGGGAAAGGGGAGGATTTTCTTGAAAGAAAATCTGAGAAAAAGTGTCAGTGTCGAGGGGGAAATGTTTGAAACGGTAGCGCCTGTTCGTTGGGGCCCGTCAATGGAAAGGTGATGAAAAAAAAAAAGACAAAAAAAAAGAAAAAATTTGTAATGGTTCTGGTTCTTCCTATTTTACATCCAGCCCCCCCTGCTCCCCTGCTCCTCCCATAACCCCTAACCTACGTCATATCCCTTCATCTCTTCATCCCTACTCCTGTAGTAATATAATTCAACGAACAAAAGTTTGACGTGTGCCAGCAATTACTCTTAACGTTATTTCGTGTCTCTTTGTTAAGGAAATAGAAGAAGAAGAAGAAGAAGAAGAAGAAGAAGAAGATGAAAAAAAAGAAAAATGTCGAAATGATTTACGAGATTGCCACTGTTCAGCCACGCGACCATCTTTTAAGATAAACAGAGAAAGATGAAGAGAAAGAGAAGAAATAGAGCTAAGAAATGATCTTTCAAATACTATTTATGATTTCCTTTTTCCTGGGTTAACCATTGACCTTTTACATTTAGAGAAGAATCAAATTGAATGAAGACACTGATATATTTCTGGATAAAACTCGTGATTAGATTTTTTTTAGGATATTGTGTTCAATGATAATAAAAAAATTAAAAAAATGTTCATAACTTTAGGGTAAAACAAATTTGAACTCATATTCTTTGTTTTTTTTTTCTTAATTTTTAGAATTCAGTTAATTCATCATTGTGTGTGTGTGTGTGTGTGTGTGAAGGGGAAGGGATACAATTTTAAATTAATATAATAATTATATTATTAAGATATATTATAATTTAATATTAATAAATAATTTATTATATTAAATTTTATATTTGATTAAAAATATATATCTTATATAAGATATCAATATATAATTAATATAATTAATAAAATAATTATCAATCATTGTAATAATTATTTTTATTATAAATATAATATAATCGGATATGTATTTTAAAAATTGTTTAACGTTCAAATGTAATTCTTATTTTTTTTTTTTTTAAACTAAAGAGCCGCAGTTTCACATCCAAAGAGTCGCATGTGGCTCGCGAGCCGCAGGTTGCCGACCCCTGCCATAAAACCATTATCATAATTACGAACACATATTATCTTTCAATTAAAATAATAAATAATAACATATAAATATTATTCTATATATATATATATATATTATGGTGTGTTTTAAAAAGAAACAAGTAGTATCTCAAATTACTGTGATTGAATGGAAAAAAAACAGTGGTCACGGAAACGCCCATCGAATTATCGATGCACACGTGCCACCCTTTTGTGTATAAAAATAAAAAACAAAGAATTCCAAACGAGAGAGAGAGAGAGAGAAAGTAGATGGGGTACAAGGGTGAAAGAAAGAAAAAAAGAAAGGCACCACCATAACACCCATGGAATACGAATGGGGGTGAGGTGTGACGCGTTACAGCTGGTTAAACAGCTGTAACTAGGAGTAGGATGGATAACCGTGAACAAGGCGACAAATTCGACTAGGAATTAGTAGAAAACAGCGTATGAAATTGGAGTACCTTCTCTAATTTTGTTTTATGTTTTTTTTTTTTGGTTTTCTTTTTTACACTTCTTTCCCTCCCCCCTCCTCCTCCTCCTCCTCCTCTAACTCCCGTTTTCATCATCGTCTTCTTCTTCTTCGTTTTCGTCTTCTGCTTCTTTAATCTTTTTTTGTTTCACTTTTTTATTTTTTTATTTTCATTTCTTTAACACCGTACTTCCAAGTTTCTTTTATTTTTTATTTTTTCATTTTTTTTTTAATACACCACATTACTTTATTTTTATCACTTCACGTGCGTTAGTAGTTTCTTTTTCTATTTTAATGTTCTGAGATCAAATCATAGGTCTTATACGATTCAATAATACACGTGAATAGTTTTGTACGTGTCTGTTTATGTGTGTGAATGTGTGTGGATGTTCAGAATGCAATTTTTGTTACCATGAGTCGAACTAACCCAGTCAATAAAATTTACGAGAAGTAGTAGTAGTAGTAGTAGTAGTAGTATTTTGTTCATCTTTATTTCCTTCTTTCTTCTTATTTTATTTTTATTTTTTTTTTCTACTTCTACTTCTACTTCTGCTTCTGCTTCTTGTTCCCACGGTTTAAATCATTCGACGATTTCTTTTCTATTATGTTAAATCATTTTTAAGGATCTTATTCGTTTCTCCTGTGACCTACTTAACAAATCTATTGTTAAAATACAACGAAAATTTTGCATTTGTAATAGGAATGAGATGTAACAAATTTTGACTTTGAGAAATGTGAGTTATGGGTGTTTAATTAAAATATGTTTATGGAATAAGTAGCAACACATACAACAAATAAAAATATACAATGTTATGGTTATACAAATTAATCAGTCTGATAAACACGTCTTGAATTCAAAAATTTCAAACTTTTTGAAATAAGCTGTAACAATCTGGATCGTTTTGATGAACATTTTGATTAAAAAGTTATTACAATATCTAATGTCATCTCGAATATCGATTAACTATAACCTATAAACATTACGATTTACAAACTGGAATCGAATAATTACTTCAACGTATAAACTTTTCGCATAAGAATTTATAATTGAAAAATTAATATAAATAAACAATTTAAATTGGATTGAATTGTAACGCTAGACAATTATCGAATCCACCTTAAGACACACACAAAATTTCATTAAAATCGGTCCAGCCGTTTAGAAGGAGTTCAGTGACATACACATGCACACAAGAATTATATATATATATAAAAATTATATTTAATATATTTATAAATAAAAACTTTGAACATTTTTAACGTTTAACTTATCATCTTTATTGTAATAAAATTTTTTGGTATTCTCTCCCATTTTATATGAATTATTAAATTAAAATACGTTTATCGACTGAATAACAACATTTGCAAAAAATAAAAAAAAAAATAAAACAATTTGATTTATTTGAAATGTTTTACAGACAATGGATGATACATTGGATTATAAGTTGATTCGATTAAAAACGATTTAAAGAAAACTTCTCCAACGTTGTGTTAAATTTAATCGTTTTATTATTAAGTTTACGAGAAGAAATGGCGGTTTTGCGAAAAAGCATCGTTAATTCGCGAATAAGGTTTTTATTACAAGACACGTACACACGTATACGTACAACAACATTGATAAGCCTTTTCTTATTAGTTGGGAAACGGTTTAAACGTTATAGTTCGTTTGATGGTTGGATGGATAGATGGATGGATGGATGGATGGATGGATGGATGGAAGGTTTGTAATGCACGTTTTGTCTAATCAAGTAGATAAATATTTAATCGAAAGTGCAACCTCATTTTAAACGATTATTATTTTCTATAATATTGGACGTTTTATAATAAATCAAAATTATAATCGAATGGTGTATTATGAGATGCAATCTTAAGATAATTTTTTGTTAACTTATAAACTTTGTATGCATGATAAAAGGAAAAAAAATATTAAATAAATAATAAAAGAATTTATTATTGCACAGTGATAACAAAAAAACAAAAAAAGAAATTAATCATTCTTATCTTCCATATGAATATTTTTTCTTTTTTTTTTTTCATTTGAAATTATTTCACAGCATTTGATATTATAAATCTATTTACTTATTTATTTATTTATTTATCTTTTTATTTCTACTGTTTGTTCATTTAATTTTAAATAGGAGAGGAAAAAAAAATTGTGTAACAAAAGATATTACGTAAATGATGATGATGATGATGATGATAATTCAAGTGATTTAAATTTATGCAACTTGATAATTATCTTTAAAACTATGCTCGCGATTATACGATAATAAAAAATTACTTTAAATTATTATTTTCTTTTTTTTTTTTTTTACGTTATTATAATTATTATATAATTAAATTGTTATACAATATTTCCTTGATTTGCGTATACATTTAAAATTATTATGGGATAGTTTGTAAAATGATTTATTTAATATTAAATTATATCAAAAATAATTGAATTGAAATGAAAACCACGAATGATGAAACTTGAGTCTGACAAAATAATAAAAATATTAATTAATAATTGTACGATAATAAAATTTTCAAATCTCATAATCAAACTGAGTATATTAATAATGTTAATAATAATAGTACAATAATAATTTATATATTTTATTTAAATAAAACAAAAAAAATATCAAAAATAATTGAATTGAAATGAAAACGACGAATGATGAAACTTTCCAATCTTCCAATCACAAACTGTTTATAATAAAAATATTAATAATAATAATAATTTTGATATTTTTGTTTTTATTTTATTAACGATTGGTATAATAAGTATAAAAAAAAAAAACTATATGCTATCCTTTTCACCATAAAACTTTTATTTCCATCTCATCCTGTAACTCTCATCGAAAAATGAAACAGCCGCCGGAAATTTTATGCTGCGTCAGGGTTTCGATGAAAACTAACATTAAAAGGATGCCGCACAAACACCGGTAGCGATCATTATCCTTACACCACCCCTATGTAAAAATCATTCTTTCTTTTATCATCGTTGTGTGTGTGTCTGTGTGTGTGTGTTAGTAACACTGACAAATAAGCAAACAATATGCTGTTGTACATTTTCTAAATTCGTCTCAATTGTTTTTTTTTCCATCATTCACATGCATGTGCACAAATCGTATTCCTAACAGTTGTAAAAAATATTTATACAGTTATTTTACAAATTACGAATATACAACATTTTATTATTATTATTATTATTATGATGATGATGATGATTTATAGAAAACAAAAATATTGTATTTTCAATTTGTTTTTGATCATTGAAAGAACCAGGTGATATTTCAACATGAAATTTGAAACTTTTTTACTGTATTCATCATTGAAATAACAATTTGTTTCATTGAAAAGTGAAGAAAACATTTTTCTAAAATTTATCTAAGTATAATTGGACAATAAATTCTAGCAAAAGTATATTTTTATATCTTTAACAGTTACTTAACTTGGATAACCTATTATGAAAGGTTTTAACAAAGAAAAGGATTTCTCTAACTCTTATTTATGTATCAAACAGAAAGCCCTTGACATGTTTAAGAATGAATACCTAAAAAGGGGTCAAAGACAGTTGATTATGCACAAATGGATCAGGACACCATGGTGATTCTTTATGAAGATATAAAATGAAAGGGAAAATGTTAGATTTCCAACAGTTAGACCAACTTCTTTCCAATTGCAAAAGAATTTTATTCTATTGTTTTCTATTTGATGGATACAAAAATACGTTTATTTATATTTTTATTACAATTGCAATTTTTTTGACGTGAAAAATAATCTAATTGATTAAAATTCATTATTTCGTATTAATCAATTTAATATTATACAATTTAGGAGTAGTTTGAGTTGTCCTTGGACTTGTTGATTAATTCGAAGTCAATGCAACAAAGAAGAAGAACCAATGAGGAGCGTCTTAAGTTGATGGGGGGTCTTAACTTGGACAAGGAAAAATGATGAGAAAAATACTTAAAGCAAAGTTAGTCAAACACGTGTAACAACCATTTTCAAAACCGGATGAGACAAATGTTCAAATACGTAAGAATTTCTTACCTATCTAACACAAGGGGCCATAACATGCCAGCACGAAATGCCTGGTCCCATTCAAAACTACAAATGCTTTTCTACGATCTCGTAAAACTCGACTATTCTTACAAGATTTCTACTTTTTCCCAACAAAAAGTCAACCTCGTAAATCTTAATGTGAATTGGTTGGACGATGGGTCCAAGGACACGCGACTTATCCTAATCTTTCATCTCTTCTTCCTTCCTTCCTTCCTTCATTCCTTCCTTTTTATTTTTAAGATTATTATAGTCAAGAATTTGTACTTAATTTTAATTCTTAAAAAAAAAAAAAAAAAACACATTATTTTAAATTTTTTAATTTTGTATCAGTCAAGTGTCTCAAATTTTGCGCATATGTAGGTGTATGTGTGCAATTTTATGTAATTTTGCAAATAATTTAGAAATATTATATTATTCGTGTGATTTTATTATAAGAAAAAAAAAAAGGGTTTTCTAATATTTCATTCATAAACTAAATTAAAATAAAATTAAATTAATCAAATAAATAAAATGTCAACTACAAAAGTATACAGTCACAATATGTGTGTGTAATTTTTGTAATTTTGCAAAATAATTTGGAAATATTATTATTCTTATAATTTTATAAGAAAAAAGGTTTTTAATATTTTAATAATCAAATTAAATAAATAAAATAAAACTCAAACTACAAAAGGTATACAGTCGGAAATCGTTTGAACTTAAATGCTTGAAATAATCATGAACCCTTTTACCCATGGTGTATTACCATTGCCAACGATATTTGATTTAACGTAACGATAAACCAACGTGCCATTTAAACCGGTCTTATGGTTTTACCAACCATACGACACACATGGAAAATCTTTAGATTTATGACATTACATTTTTACCTTCTCTAACATGAGGTTATTATTAATAATAATTATTAATAAAAATATAATTCTTTACCATTCTTCACACGCAGAATTATTAATAATTTATAAAAAAAAAAAAACAAGTTGATTTACCAAATTACAAAAAAATTAATTAACAAAAAAAAATTAAGCTTAGTTTCTCAACATTTGAAATATCAATAAATCAAACAATTGTTTAAACAAATATTCAAATATTAATACAAAAATAAACATAATCCTATTTTAAGTCATGAATGATGATAATAAGAAAGAAAGAGATAGAACGAACGGAACAGTTCGGGGGATAAAAAAGAGGAGGAGTATAAGAAAAGGTGGGGGTTGTGAGATTAGACGAGGAGGAGGAGGAGGAGGGAGGGGGAGGTTGGTGAGTAAAAAGGTAGAAAGAGAAATGGTAGAAGGGAGAAAAGTGACTCCTCTTTCACATATATATATATACACACACATATACACACATTTAACTGGAAACGAACGTTGTTCCGAAGTTCTCCGAGTTATCTTTCGGAGTTTATGTTTGTCTCGTGGTGGGGGAATTGGACCGCCTTTTGCCGCGCCTACTCAAACCTACCCCTTCTCTCTTTCCCCCATTCCCACCCCTGTTATACTATCATGAACGAGTGTAACATTGGACAATAAGAAAAATAAGTTCTGTGATATCCACACGATGTGTTTAGTTTGAAATTGCAATAGTAGTAGTAGTGTGTAATATTATACACTATACTTAAACGAACGTATTTCTAATGATAAATACACTTATTATAGTTAAGTATCACCAATCATTGATAATAGCTATCCCACGTTTTATCTTTATCACAAAAAGTTACATCGATTTATTTCTAAAATGATGTGAGTGTGATTTTAAACACAGAAATATCAAATATTGTCTTAGAGTTTTTATGGGGGATGAGTTAGGGAAAGTTTTGTTTGTTATTTGATAGCGGATTAAGGTACTTACGTTATTAATGTCATCGCAGCAAAAATTTCGTCAATTGCGCCAATAAAGAGCAATCTTGTTGTTCGCACACAACAACCGTCAGGGTTGCGTCAGGGTTTTGTCATTTTTTAGTGCTGCGAAAATGCGTATTTGAAATTTGCCAAAAACAGAACAAAATGCAATTATATTTTTTATAGGAGCGAAATGTTTTACCTAAAAAATGAAAATGTAGCAATTCCCATGACATGAAACTTTATTTTGGAAATGTAATTTAAGACAGTGTGTTTAGCAAGTGGGGGGGTTAAGTAGAATTCCATTTTGTTCAGCTTTGAGATTCACATACCGCTGGGTGCAAGGATTTGACGTTGATTGAATTTTAATAAATAAAATGTTTTGAATTTAGAAATTGTTTTTGATTTTAAATAAAGTTTTTTATTCTATGATTTGTCGCAACAATTGAAGATGTAGATTGGACCGCATTAGCGGAATTTTACTGCGGTTGTGTTAATACGTAAATACCCAGATTAACAACATTCTGTGTTAGTTGAAATATTTTGTTTTTCTTTCTTGAGGGATCCATTGATCTCGACAAACGATTTATCTTATTGAAGAATTTTCAAGATAGATTTTAAATTAGAATTTCTCGAATTCTTCTAATTCTGGGTGGTTTCTTAATTCCCTAGAGAGAGATTAGTTTGTCACTTTTAAATGGTATTGAGGACAACTCATCAGACATATTACAAAACGTTGAAGATCAACGAGATAATAGGGTACTTCATCCCCTAGAAAATCATCCCCTAGTAAGATTTGACCTATTTTATTTGTTATTTTTGGTTACTTAGCATTGAGTCGAATTTTCTACGCTTGTCAGAAGGGTTAAATAAAATAGAAATGAATGGTTTCATATTACAAAGGATTGAATGCATTGGACACGAAAGAAGTTTTTCAAATATCGACTGTTAAGTAGACATAAAAATATGAAAATATTTTTATAATAAAATAGAAATATTCTATTTCAACGAATGTCATTCCTTTTTTACCTTTTCAATAAATAGAATCGTCTAATCCCTCGAGAATATTTCTATTTGAATAAGAAAAGGACTTTAACAAACAAGTTAGAAAACGTACCGACATTCATACCTATCGTATTATATTACAAAGTTTGACCACTTTTATGGTCGATGTTTCCATTGTTAATAAGGATCTCTTGTAATAATTTATTCAACAACAATAAAAATGTGTGTTTAGTCAATTTTTCAATATATTTTATACATGATACTCGATACATTTCAATAGAAGCTGAGAAGTTAACAGATTTTTTTTTGTCATTGTAACCGTGAGGTTAGAATCATTTGAAGATTAGTTCGAATACTAAGCGGTTCAAGGGCGTAAATGGATTAGATTAATGTTTAATACTTAGTATTAGTTAAATAGGATTAAATATTTTTTAAACTTTTTCTACAAAAAATAAACCTGTGTGGAGTGTAATGGGGGTAAACAAACATTCCAACGATATGAAATAATTTTTCCTTCACCTTAACTTTCTGAAAATTGGAAAAAGTGAATAAAATATTTATAAGAAATGACAAGAGAGTATCTCAACACTCTCAACTGTGAAGTTATGAGCCGACGGGTGAATGGGGGTCTTCGAGAGACACGTACGTGGGTGTCAGAAATGAATCCAATCTTCTACCATAAGAGAATGATGAACAAAAGAATCCAGAAGATCGCAAAATCAGCGGGGCACCGAAGTCGATCGCAGAGAGAGAGAGAGAGAGAGAGAGAGAGAGAGAGAGAGAGCAATTGGGTCCTAATTTAAGTAGAAGTGTGAGGTGTCCTACAAAAAAAGGGACGTAATTTTGTGGGCGCTGATCTTTTCTGTCTGGTGTGTCGGTCAACGACGGACAGAACGGATAGAAGGACGAAGAAGAAGAAGAAGAAGAAGAAAACGAAGACTCCTCTGTTCATATACATATGTGTGTGTGTGTGTGTGTGGACCGGCTGCCTTGATAAATTAATTTGCACCGGAAACGTCTGACAGGGAAATGACGTCGTTACGTGCTACCGAATAACGCTACGGGGTTCCCTTTTGCCTTTTGTTCGGTCTCTCGAACTACCACCCTCTTCTTATCACCTCACCATATGTATGTGGATTATTCTTATGGTTAGTTGATGGTAAATTTAAGGAACAATATTTTTACTAAAAATATTACTCACTTGTTTGTTACTATAGTATTTTTGTTAAACAAATTATTGTTATTTAAGGAATGGTGTAAGAATAAACATTGCATTTCCAATGAATCTCACAGTTATTAGAATATCGTAGATCAAACATTGAATTAATGAATTTGTTGATATAAATAATGTAAAAAATAATTAAACTAATTACGATCATAGATCACAAATTACCTTGAATACAAATGTAATATCTAGATAAGAAATATATAGTAAGATTTTAAGATAGTTGTGATAGTTTAAGCAAATAATTGTATTTTAAGGGATAGTGTAAAAATAAAAGTTGCATTTGCAATGAATCACAATTTTTATAAAATATCATTAGAAAGAATATTGCTATTTCTTTTATCTATTATTCTTATTAAACAAAAATAATTTTATTTAAGGTTATAAAATAAAAATACAAATTAATCTGATAATATAATGTGCACAAACAATAAACATTACATTTGCAACGAATCAAACAATTCTTAACATATCAAAATAAAAAAAAAAAAGAATTAAATCAGTCACAATTATCTATCACAAATGATCTTGAATAAAAATTATTGAAATAAAAAAAAACATAACAAAAGAATTCATAGAACTCTTCGTACAGGTTGTTTTTAATCATGAAACTTCATGTGAACTTCATGAAAACAAAACTATAAGCAACGATAGAATTTTCTAATGATTCGAATTCAATTTAGATCTATCTCATTCTCTCTCACATACACACACACACACTCTGTCTCTTTCTCTCTCTCTCTATCTCTGTATGAAGAATAAAAAGAAAACGAACGAAAGTTATTAAAAATCAAGAGCTGGATCGACGATCCATTAAAATTCTCTTCGGTTAATAATATACGGATCGGAAGTTCATCGGTGGTTAGATTTAGAAGTGTAATAAATTTTCTTTGATAGTAACCGGCCGAAGTCCACGACAGGAGTTATCTAGACCTAGATTTATGACAGTGTCAGGAGAAGGTGTCGAATAGGTGGTCCCTCTGAGATCGATGAAGAAAGAAAGGAAGAAAGAAAGAAAGAAAGAGAAAGAAAGAGAGTTAAGAAGGTGATGGTAGGAAGAAAGAAGGGGGGAGGGCAGGGTTTACAAGGGGAGTATATGAACAGACTATCCGGTGGCATATAAGGGGGCTATAAGCGTGCAAGAAAGATGGTGAGGGAGGGAGGGAGGGAGGGAGGGGGAGGAGGAAGGGAGGAAAAGGAAAGAGGCCGATCTCATTTCGAAACGTGAATGAGCCGGCGGCTACCTCAAACGAGCAAAGCCGACACTCTTTTTCTTTTATCTTTCATCTTTCTTTCTCTTTCTCTCTTTTCCCCCCACCCTTAACTTCTCCACCCTACACTGAAACCCCCCACCCCACCACCACCCCACCACCACCCCACCTCTTCTTTCTCTCTCACTGTTTCTCGGGGGTTTTTTTTATTTTTTTTTTTTTACTTTTATTTTCCAACCTCGTTTTCTTATTTCTCTCTCTCTCTCTCTCTCTCTCTCTTGGTTGTTTCTTCTATCTTTGTCAGTTGTGTATTGGGCCCTTTTTCATTCCTCCTGGAGGCGCAACATTCGAGTTTTTCCCGAACAACAATGGCCGGGCATCATCCACAATCTCGGCGTTTGCTTGTAACACAGGGAGCCGCCAGAAGTGGATCGGAATGATGTGCACCATCTTCCTCCTCCTCCTCCTCCTCCTCTTTCTTCACCTCCTCCTTCTCCTCCTCCTTCTCTTACCTTTTCCCTTTCTTCTTTCCTCTCTTCTTCATCCTATACTGGCAACGACTAATCAACCATCCTCCTCATGGCTCGTGAGAGAGACCCTCTTTCTTATTCTTATTATTCTTCTTCTTATTATTATTATTATTATTGTTATTATTGTTATTATTATGATTTTGTCGAGTGTTCATGAGCACGTGGATGAAAGTTTTTTTTTTTTTTGTCGTTGTTGTTTTTTTTCTTTCTTTTTTTCATTTCATTAAGTTTCTAATCAAAATGTTAAAACAATGTTTTTAATATTCGATCGTTGATAATATTTTTGATTTGATTTGATTTTTCAATTATTTATGGGATGGGGGGAGTGTTCGTAGTATTTATTTTAGAAGATATTTTGTAAGGTATGATTTGAAAAATTGTAGGTTGGTTAGGTGAATTTTATTTTTGATTTATGTAACGTAATTTAATATATTCAATGGTTTTATTCTAATAAAATACAAAGAGTGTATGTGTATGTGTGTTGTGTTTCAGTTTTTGAAACTTTAATAAACTCGCATAATTTTATACTTTTAAAATTGTACGAATTGAAACTACAATTAATAATATGAAAATAATATAAACTCTAATTTATTTTATATTTTTCAATTGTTTGCAATAACAATATTTAAATATTTTAAATTTACATAAGTTAGAAATTATTCGAACTATTCTTCCTTTTTCTTAAATAAAAAAAAAAAAAAACAACACATAAAATTTGAGAAATTAGTTAAAAAATAAATTGATAAATGTTGCAAAAGTGTTAGTTGGCAAAAGAAAACAAGAGCCGCCTTCCCCCCCCCCCAAAAAAAAACAAGATTTTGAATTTTGATATTCATTTCAATTCATGAAACATAATAATCGTTTGGCTTTTTCCATTTGATTTCATTCCATTGGACCTTCCTCCCTACACCCAGCACTCCTTCCCCCCACCCGCCCCCCGCTCCACAAAGCCCCGTTTAATCGAGAACGAGGTCCCATTTTTCTTCATTCTTTTCGGCCTCGAGGCTTAAGGTTTGTTCGTACGTTAAATCCGGTAGCTGATTCCAATCCGACACGGCGTGATGCTAACGGCCAGATATGTTCTCGCGCACGATCGGTAAACAAATGATCTCGATCTCGGCGAGCGATCGTTTTAATTAACCGCACTACCAACCTGCCACGATGACGCGGATCCATTATACTTCCAAGCGTTCCTGGATCCGCACGTTCCTCATTAAATCGTTCCTTCGTTATCTTCCAACAACTATTTTCTCTTCTCTTATAAACTACGTTCTTCTCTTTTTTTGGTTTTTGTTTTTTGTTTTTTTTTGGGTTATTTCTTACTACATTCAGTTTTTGATCATTTGAATTTCTTTATTTCTCTCGTGTATTTGTTGTTAATATTTTTTTTTTTTTTTTTAGGACATTTGTCTAGAAGTATTTGAAATGTTTAGAATATTTGGTATTTTGTACAGAATTTAGGAATATTAAATGTAGGAAAGTTGTTTCATTTTATTTCTATATTGTAAAAAAGAATCATTCGAAAAATTGTAATACTAAAAAAATACAAAAACCTATACAAATATTTGTATAAACCTTCCGTTGAGAACTTCAATGCTGAAATCTTAAGAATACAAAACTGTATACAAATGCTTGTATGAAACCGAACCAACCTAAAACACGCCCATCAATGACTCGGCATCAATGTGGTAGTATCGAACCATCATCGATTCTCGAATCTCTTTACGTATCTAGCTTAGATCAAAAGAGGATGAAAATAAAAGCTGAAGAAGGATAAGAAGAATAAGAATAAGATGATGATGATGATGATTTCTGATCAAGAAAGGTGTCTGTTGGAAGATGTTGGGCCCAATGTTAAGAGTAGCATCAGCAACAACATCGGTAATAGCAACAGCAACAGCAACAGCAGTAGCTTAGGGAACAGCAACAGGTCGGTTAATTACTTGAGGTCCATTAAAGTGGCACAATAAGCTCCTGTAACACCTCTCCCCACTCCTCTCCCCCTTTCCCCCTCCCCCCAGTTTGTCGAACCCACCTCTTCCTGATTTCTCTTTTCTTCTTCATCTTCTTCTTCTTCTTCTTCTTCTTCTTCATCATTGCCGAGTGTGTGTTCCTGTAAAAGCCACCAACGTGACTCTTCTGAGAATGGAAATGGAGAAAGATGGTTGAACTTAGAGAGGAAGAGGGTGAGTGGTGGTGAGGGAAGGGGATTAGAGTAGGATAGTGTTTTTGTTTTTACCTAATTTGCCCCACGGCTTCTTCACGAAAGGAGGTGGGAATGGTTGTTGAGAGAGAAAGAGGAGGCCGCCTGTCGCCTCAGCCGCCATTTCTCGAACCTGCCGGGGGGATTCATACTACTCATCCATACCCACGCAAAACTTGTCCAGTCATCGACTCTTGATCGAGCCGACTCTCTCTCTTCCAGTCTTCCCTTCTTCTTCTTATTCTTATTCTTATTCTTGTTTTTCTTCTTCTTCTTCTTCTTCTTCCTTGTCTTTTTCATTTTTAGTTCTTTTTTTTTTTGTTCACTACTTCTTTCTATCTGATTTCTATCTATCTATCTCACTCTCTTTCTCTTTTTAACAGACTCTTTCTTAATCTTTCACAAAAATGTTATTCATCTTTTTTTGTTTTCTATTTTTATTTTTATAATGTGGTAATACTCTCTCTCTCTCTCTCTTCGTTTTAATTTATAAATTAAAATTTTAATATTACATATCAAAGATTTGTATAGAATATTTTTTTTTTTATTAGGGTACTTACGTATTAACGCCATCGCAGCAAAAATTTCGCTAATTCGCCAATAAAGAGCAATCTTGTTGTTCGCATAAAACAACCTTGTTGTTTGCGCATAGCAACCGTCAGGGTTGCGTCAGGGTTACGTCATTTTTTAGTGCTACGAAAATGCGTATTTGGGATTTGCCAAAAACAGAACAATATGCGAGACGTTTATACGTAAGGACTTTTATTAGATACAAAACTAGATACTAACATTTCATCAAACTTTTATTCTAAATATTTTATATAACACTAACACAAGTTAGTTAATAATATTACAAGTATACGTAACTTTAACGATACCCAACACGTTACTAATCTATCTAATCGGTAAAGAAACGCAGGTAGAGGTGTATACATCTGCCAGGTTCAAAACTTACAGGTGTTTCTACAATGGTACTCAACTTTATTACTTTCAATTCACTCTCATCTCTTCCTATTATTCATACTGTTCAAACTTTTACATATATCATGCAAATGACTATTTCTATTAATAATCTTGAACATGTATAATTCGTGTTAAAAATTCACGTTCGTAAATTAATTTATCCATAATGGATATATGGATCGCCATATTTTTAAACACGAAATACCATCAGAAAGCGAGCAGAGATCAGGACACTACTAAACTTCTTTCGTTTCAGAGTTTCTTTCGTTTCATTCGTTATTTGCACCAATCGCTGCGTAACGAGTTAACGCATTAATTTAAAAAACTTCCTTTACAGTTTCTTGCCCAGTTTAACAGAAATGTTCAATCGTTCTGAACGTTGTTCACGAACGTGTTCGTATACGTTGAACGTACTTCCAAAAATACAAAAAAATAAAAAACAAAAAGAAACATTCTAAATCGTTTAAAAATCCTCATGATAATCTCACCAGTCAAAATATGTTTGAACAAAAAGAAAACAAAGAAATTAGAGACTTAGGTTGAGAATCACTGTACTGGACAGTAGCACGAAAGTTTAATTAATGATACCCAAGTCCTGTGGTTCATTCATGCCTGGACGAATCTTTCGGGTAAAAAAGAACCTAGGGTACAGTAAAGTGTGATAAACCTAAAGAAATAGAAGTGAAAAAGAGTTAGAGAAAGAAAGAAAAAAAGAAAGAAATAGAAAGAGAGAGAGAGAGAGAGAGAGAAAGGGAATAGATCAAAATTGGACGGCATTGTGAACAAAAGTTCTTTTTTCTATGTCGATGACAACAGCCTGAAGGAAAAGTTTTATACATACATATATATATATGTTTTTTTGTTCTACCCCCCTCCCACTCCCCCTTCTCCCTTCACCCTTATCCTTTCTTCTATCTCTTATTCTCTTCATCTAAACTAATTCCAGAAGCTTGATTACCTTACAGCTTATAATACCTTTTCATTTCTTTTTTTTGTTTTTTTTTTTATTTTTTTTTATTTTTATATAACATTCTAGGCAATAATAACAATAATAATAATAATAATAAATAATAATAATAATAATAATAATCTTAGATAGATAGAAAGAGAAAGAGATTAGTTGGAACGTGAAACACTAAACTCGCTATTAAAGCAAAAACACCATGAAGTCATCTTGATCTTTTTCCTATCGTCATTATACGAAATGAAAATGGATTGTAAAAGTGGCCTATCGATAATGGATGGTGTAATTACTCGTTTAAAGTCGGGCAATTAACTCGTCACCACACCTGAGTTATTATTGTATACTCATCTTTTTGTCAGTTGTTAAAAACTCGTCGAAGGTCGATCGGTGCGAAACTGTCGACGGACGGGTTTATAACCCTGGTTTAGGTACACATTATTTTTTTATTAATTAAAACAGAATTGTTTAAATGTTGTTGTCATTTTTTATTTTTTTTTTATTTTTGCGATTTGATGATCTAATATTTTATTAACGTTTATAGAATTGTACTAAATTTTATTGTTGTAATATTTAATTATGGTATTTTGTATTAATATCATTTTTCACTATTCATATTTATATTAGTTTTTTTTTATATACACTGTGTGATAAAATTATATATAATGTACTAAGGGTGCCCCGCCACGTGTTGCTGTTGTTCACAATAATATTGTGATTATAAATTGAGATATTAACTGTCCTATCTTTCAACTTGCATGAAACTGCACAGAGTGTGCAAAATTTGATTAAAATCGGTTCAGTAGTTTAGGAGTCTATTGCGAACAAACAACGTGACACGTAATTTATATATATTAAGATAAAATAAAAAAAAAAATTCATAAAATTTGTACACCATAGTCTTATATAAAACACAAATAAGAAACCAATGTATACTGTCTTCTATCTCATTCTCTCGTCGTTTCATCGTTTCATCGTTTCGTTTCATTTCGTTTCCGTTATCCATGGATTTTCGTTCGCTTTTTTTCAAATCACCCCCCCCCCTCCCCATTCTAAAGAAGTTTTCACTTCAATAATGAAAAAATAATGAAAACAACGATGGGGAAGAGAAATCGTTCATTTTAAATACAAAAATATATTCATATATATATGTAAGTATTACGCACTTTTAAAATACTGTAAAAATTCTGTCACATTTATGTGCATCGTTGTCATCGTCGTAGTCGAAAGCCTGGGATGTTGCTTTGTGTGTCTCTTTTAAAAACACAACCCGAACGAAACTATCTTTCCGATCGTGACTTTGTAATTTTGTTGCAAGCAGAATAATCGTATAAGACAATATGGCTGGTCAGAAGAGAAAGTTCCCTTTGTTTTAAATGGAATAAGGAAGATTCGTTTGTTAACTTTGTCATCCGTTTCTTCTTCTTGTTATTTTATTTTATTTTATATCCATCAAATTTTCTATTCTACTTATTTTTCTCTTCTTACTCGATGACTTTATGCAAAAAAAAATGTTTATCATAAAAATGACAAAAATGAATAATTTGTCTACTATCCTTACATGAAATAACAACATTCATCAAACTCTAACGAAACGAAATAATCTTACAAAATTATTATCATAAATAATAAAAATAATTATTTAAACTAATGAATCTTTCATTGATTAATAAAAAGTATCTACCAAGTTTTATCTGAAAACCATCAAATTTATTGAAAAGTAATGATGATGCAAGTTGCACTTATACAAGCTTAATCAAACATGAACAAATTACTTCGTAGATAAAATCACTTTGTAATTTAGACCATGCCGAAACACGAACATTCGTTTCTTACTTCTTCCAAAAGTGAGTAAGAGAAAGAGAAAGAGAAAGAGAAAGAGAAAGAGAGAAAGAGAGAAAGAAAATATGCAGAAAGTTGTCAGAAGAACAGCAGCCACAAGCCATGAGCGTTAATTATTGCCGAAGGTCAATTTCAATTTCTACCTTCGTAACCGTAACGAGTGAGAAAGATGAAAATAAGGGAGAAAGAGAAAGATAGAAAAAGAGAGAGAGAGAGAGAGAGAGAGAGAGAGTTACAGCCGGACACAGGTGGGTGTCGGCTTCGTTTGTAACACGAGATCCATGGTCCCTGGCACCTTCCACCACCGGTCTTGACTTTCTTCCTCTTC
This sequence comes from Polistes dominula, assembly GCF_049000335.1. Classification (NCBI taxonomy): domain Eukaryota; kingdom Metazoa; phylum Arthropoda; class Insecta; order Hymenoptera; family Vespidae; genus Polistes; species Polistes dominula. The sequence goes on along the minus strand of NW_028301169.1, from coordinate 1,081,591 downwards.
CCTCCTCCCTTTTCTTCCTTCTCACACCACTTCTCTTTCATTTTTTTTTTCTGTTTTTTTTTTTTTTTTTTTTTTTTTTTTACATGGAATACAGTCACCCGCACTTTCCCTTAAGTTCTTCAAAAATAATATATTTTATAAAGATAATATTGTTAATTGACAAATATTTACAATGATTTCAAATGAAATAAGAATATAACGTTATTGTTGAAATATAAAAATAAATCAATCAATCAATCAATCAATCAAATTAATATTATTGAATTGTTCAAAAAAGTAATTTGATTTTTCTTTTGTAAAAATAAAGGTAATTTTCGTTTCCTAACCTAAAACCTAGGACTTTTAAGTGAACATTAACAGTTAAATTTGATAAATTTAACTTATCAGCGATCTCACGTGTTGTTATTTGTCGATGTGCATTAATTAATGTCAACAAAATTGCGTTCAGGAATAAAAATCGAAATGAAATGAAAGGATGTTTTTTTTTTTTTTTAAATTAGAAAAAACAAAAGAAGAAGAAGAAACAAATTATTAAATGTATTGTAAAAAGAATTGAAAGTGACGATCTCTAAGTTAAAATATATGAGCAAAATTTTCGCGTATCACGTTTTATATAAAATCTCAACGGATTTGATGAAATGTACAGGTAAAAGATGAAAAGATTAATAAAACGCGTAACAGGTAGTCGACTACTCGTTACAACGTTCAATCAGTTTCTCTTCGTGAGATAAAAGCTGAAGGTGATGATGGAGAAGAAGCCTCGAGGGGTCCGATGATCAGAATCACGATACTCTTATTATTTACGAGCCAGCTGTTTTTGACTCAACCTATCTATCCCTCTCTCTCCCTTTCTCTCTCTCTCTCTTTCTTCTGTAATAGTAACATTAAAATGTCTTTCTTTTCATATCTCAAAAAATACAAAAAAAATAAATAAAAATAATAACTGAGGAGAATTTTTACAAAATCTTTGGATTATTATTTCAAAATGATACAATTAAAATTGTACAAACACAAATAATATAGGAAAGTACGATTATACATTACGAATAGCAATAAATTCCCTATATTTATACTATATTAAATAATTTCATATTAATTTAATTTTATATATTATTTTATACATTAATATAATATATTAATATTAATAATAATTTAATTAATATTAAATGATATAATATATAATATATAAAATAATAAGTATCGAATATTTAATAATTATATTTGCTGTATAAAAAAAAAAAAATCTTCAAACAATCTTACAAAATCTTTGGATTATTATTTTAAAATAAAACAATATAAATTGTACAAACACAAATGATATAAGAAAATATAATTATACAATATTAATAGCAAAAAATTCCCTATATTTATACTATATTAAATAATTTCATATATAATTTTATACACATTAATATAATATAATAATATTAATATATAATAATAATAATCTTTAATATAATATATTAATATTAATAATAATTTAATTAATATTATAATAATATACTATTTTTATATAATATAAAATACTACGTATTATTATAATAATTATTTATTATTAATTATTATATAATTGAAATACTTAATTATATTTACTATTTAAAAAAAAAAAAAACTCCCCCACTACTACCCTTAACAAAAATTAAACAAATTAAATAATATAACTCAAAAATCAAAGATACCGAGTTATCCAGTTAACCACAAACAAGACTAAAGTTAACTACAGTTAAATAAAAAAAAACAAAAGTGTTGAAGAATTTACAAAGTCGATCGATTTATTCCCACGCTTTCGCTAAACGATGCAATAAAGTTGCTAGGTGGGATAGTGAAGTGGGTAGGGAATAAGATGGTTAAACGTAAAAGTTGGGTAAGCAACAAAAGTGTGATGGGGTTACAACTACTATTTTCTTTTCTTTCTATCCTGCCCCCCCCCTCCGCCCCGCCCCGCCTCCTTCTCCCCTCCCCCCCAGTTTCTAATATAAACTTCGTTGAAAATTTAAAACTCTTGTGAAACGGACCACGGAATCACGTAAAGGTGACGTTTATTCGTTCGTTCATTCGTTCATTCGTTCGTTCATTCGTTCATTCGTTCGTTCGTTCGTTCGTTCGTTTTACGGTTTTGCACGAACGAATACTCGTCGTCTGGCACGGATAATAAACTCTCAGATGTCCGCTCGTTAACCGAACGAATGAATCCCTTCATACTTTTTGTACATCTATACTCCTTCCTCCCAACTACCACTATCACCCCCCCCCCCATAACCCCCCTAACCCCCCTAACCAACCATCATCCAAGAAGAAGAATCTCCTTTTGCCAAGAATGCCAACGCGATTCCGATCGATGATCCGTCGATCAAAATATTTCACGCGTTTCTAGATTTCTTTTCGTGATCGGGGATTTATAAAAAAAAAAAAAAAAATAATAAAAATAAAAGAAAGAAAAAAAGAAAGGGGGACGGGGAAAATCTTACGGATTCGCATCACGGTTTTTAACGTATTTTTATTTTTATAATTTTTAATATATATATATATTTAGTTAACTATAGCAATTATTTAGTTGTTGTTAAGTTAGATTATAGTTTTTATTTGTATTTTATAATATATTTTATATTTATACAATTTTGATATTAATATATAAAATAAATAATATTAATATATAATATATAATTTTATTTTTTTATATTTAAAATATATTATATATTATATAATATAAAATATAATATTAAATTTAATATAAAATACGATATAAAATATTATATAAAATATAAATCTAAAATTATATTATAATATATAATATAATATTAAAAAATATAAAAAATAAAATATAAAATAATATAAAATATAATAAAATATATTTTAATTTTTTTTAAGAATGAAACTAATAACAAAATTTCTTAAATAAAATCTTATAGAAACAAATTAGATTACACAATTACAATGAAGATTTTAATTAAAATTAATTTTCCATATATAATATACATATTATTTATTTATTTCAAATAAACAAATTAAAAGATAAGATGATAATATTATATTGAATATTCCTAATTAAAGGATTAGTGAAAGAATTGAGAGAATTCGTGTCTTCGCCCACGTTGATCTTATTCGTCATATTCGTGACATAGTAAAATTTTCAATTGCAGGATACGGTTAATTGTACGAACCATATCTAATTCCCATAAATCGAGCGTAAAGCAAATGGTCCCTCCCCCATGACGGGGGTGTCGGTGTAACGTCGTCGGTGGCGTTAACAAAAATTAATCATTCTCGTGTTAATTGGCGCGCATGATCGAAACGACGATGTTATGGTCGTCTAAACACGCTAACTTTGTCTTGCATCTTCCTTCTTGCATTTTTCCTTACATTTCCGTCCAACCCACTTTTACTTTATTTTTCTTTTTTTTTTTTCACTCACTATTATTATTTTTCTTGGCTATTCTCTCCTTCCGTGAACTTTTAGTCATGGTGACCAATTTGCTGACGACCAACCAACCAACCAACCAACCAACCTCTCTAGGCCAATAGACTCGCTTAAATATACCGTATGTCTTTTTTGACAAATTTATTCCAACAAATTTTCATTTAATTTCCTGTTAGAGTATTAAATCATCTTCTTCTTGTTGTTACTTTAAATTCAAATTTTCTAATAAAAAAAAATAAAAAAAATAAAAGCTTATAGAACCAATGTATAAATAATAATAAGTGAATTGTTCATATGTTAGTAACAATTATTTAATTTAATATTAATTATGTGAACATTTACCTTGTTGGCTTCATAAAAATGATTTCTTCTTCTTCTTCTTTTTCTTACAAATTTACACTGTACACGATATTTGTTAAAACTGTACTAATAGTAAGGAAATATAATATTCACTAAAAACTAAATGTAAATCTATCTCTTTCTTTTATAACACAAGGAAGTATAATAGAAAGAGTGAGAGAGAAGGAGTGTGTGTATGTGTGTGAGAGACAACAAAACATTCGACATATAAGCTATTATAAATGTGTATTTATATTTGTAGGTATTTCTCGAGCCGATGACAAAACGTAAACAGTCGATAACACTGGTGTATAATAGCCGAGCTTTCGACACTACCAAGGTCTCCTTTACCAAGGTTACATAGTAACGTATCTCGTATTCGTCTTCTATCTTTCAACGAGACAACATCAACGAAAATAAGACGGTGTATTAAATTATTTAATAATTTTATTTCTAACGTTATCCTTTTTTGATTTGAATAATTTAAAAAGATTTTCACACACTATTGCATAGAATGGTTTAAAAATTGATTTATATATTTTTGGTTATTCTTTATTGAGTTTGTTGATACAATTAGTGTTTTATTTAAACAATTTTAAAGATTTTTAATTAATATTTTTATTAATATTACATACTTAGTATGTAATTTAGTAAGCAGATATAGTTGCATACTTTGATCAATTTGATAAATATTTAATTACTTTAAACTTTTCATTATGTCAATTCTCATAGATTATTAATTTATCAAAAATATTCAATGGTTTACATAAGAATTGATTCACAGAAATGATTTTATATTTGATTGATTTGATTATTGATTTGATATATATATATATATAATTTCATAAGAAATGATTTACAGAATATATTTTAATATAATCTTTAGTATGTTTCAGATTTTTTAATTTAATTTTATTTTATACATCGTCATCCTAATGGTAGGAAACCAATCTTGCAATCATCAATCAAGACTAAAAGTTAGTATATTTTTCTATCATATATTTCTATGATAATTTCAATGATTTTTTTATTACAATGATAACATTAATTGTTCTTTTTCTGTTTCAGAAGATCATTGCAAATCGTGCGTGTAGGCAATGAAGATACTCGTGTGTTGTATCGTGTTAAAATAAAATTGAAAAAAATCGACAAGAGTAGATTCAGTGTTGATCGTCGCATGTTAAAGTTTCGTTTGCTCGGTTAAGAAACTCGCAAGTTTCTTTTATTAAGTTTAAACGTGTGTTCATCGTCATCCTAAGGGTAGGAGACCCATCGTGCATTCATCGTGTATTCATCAAAGTAAGTATATATTTGTATTAAATAATTTCTCAAACATTTTCATACTTTTCTGTAATAGTAATGATATTAATAGTATTATTTTTTCTATTTCTCTTTTAGATGGCAATGACTGCGTGCAATGCAGTCTTTGAATGAGTGCAGTCTAGAATCAGTGATCGGGCGAGTAATAAATTCAAATCAAACGCGAATTATAGAATCAGTGCTTGTTCGTCGTATTATCAAATTACGGTTTCTTGATAAGAAACTCATCTATAGTTTCTTATTTTCATTTATACCGCGTTATTAGATTCACGCGAGGTGTGCATCACCATGGTGCAATAGAGCTGCTACTCATTGGAATGCATTGTAAGTATTCACTTTTATTTACATTTTATTTCATATGATTTTGAATAATATTCCAGATAACTGATCATTTTGTTTTATCAAAGATGTTGGATGAATTCTACGATGGATCTACTTCAACGGCAAATTGAGTATCGAGATTTTTCATCGTCAGACTACCTTCTACGAAGTAGGAAGTGTTTTGGAGCCACCGTAGAACTTCTTAAACCGTGAGTTTTTATTAAAAGTCTCTGCAAAGCTTAATCAATTTCATTTAAAAAAAAAATTCGAAAGATTTGAACAAATAATAAAATACAAAAATGACAATTAAATTTCGATTACCAGAAAACGGAAGTCAAATTTGTCAAGTGATCTGTTTCAAAGTATTACAAACCCCTCCCTTTCGCCAAAGAAATAAAAAAATGAAACCTAAGTACAAAAGTATTTCTTGATGCAATAAACGTTAAAATCCTCGCGCAAAATTTCACGATGCAAATGGTTTGTAACTGACCCACCGCAGTGTCGGACCAATTTAAGGGATCATTTCCTCGCTCTGCCATACTTCACATCAGAGCGTTGCAACTCGCTAGACGACTAAAGCGAGTCGAAGAACGAAGACGACGACGACGACGACGACGACGAGGCACGTGATGAATTAGAGGACCACACACACGTTATTATTATAGTAGATACGTAAGATGGTAATACACGCGTACAATTTTACCACGTGTTTATACATATTCCTATTTCTAATTTGTGTTTGAAAATACTCGACAAATTTTCAATACACATTTGTTGCTAAATTTTAATATTACAAAAATCCGTAAAATATAATAATTTTATTGAAATACCTTCTTACGAATCTAATCAATCGGTGATAGGAAAAAGTGATAATTAAATCGTTTAAAAAAAAAAACAAATAAATAAAATATAATTAGAAAACGGTAGCTGAGTTCGTTTGAAAGCCGAGACGAGACGAGACGAGACGAGTCACGTTGATTTATAAAATAAAAAAAAAATATAAGAAACAACAACAAAAAAACCAAATGATTTGTTCGTTTGTCTTGCTAGAATCGTTGATACAACCAATACCGATACAAATGATTACTTCTCTCTTTCTTTATCACTTTAAACAAAAAATCTTATTAGAAACTCTGACGTATTTAAGGAGTTGGGGAGGAGGAAGAGGGGATAGGGGGGTGGTGGTAGGGGTGGTAGGGAAAGGGGTGACGTTTGAAAAGAATTCCTTGATCTCGTTCTTGAATGAAGTTGTGACTACCGTGGTAACCCGCGGTGAGATGATGATGAAGAACATTCCAGTGCTGGTTGAGACCTGGAGGCTAACACCTTAGATTGAACAGAGACAGTATGATAGAATGATAGATAAAAAGAAAGAGAGAGAGAGAGAGAGAGAGAGAGAGAGAAAGAAATAGTCTATACAAGGCCATTGTGATCCGGATGTCATATGTTGTTCACAAAGTGTTTTACATTCCCGATAGTAATGATTGAAATTCCTTCGTCGCGTAATCCACGATGTTCTTGTCCACGTTGTTGTTTCTTACTTTAAACTTTGTCTTCTTCTTCTTCTTTTTCTTTTTCTTGTTCTTGTTCTTGTTCTTGTTCTTGTTCTTTTTCTACTTCTTTTGAAAGGATGCTGATAAAGTCATTTTCAATGGTTCTTCCTTTACTCACGTTTACGTAATTTTTTTTTTTTTTTTGGATTTTATTTGTTGTTTTGTTTTTCGTGTTAGTAGGCATGTGCAACATTATTGGCATGCGAATATTACAGGTAAATTGAATTTTTTTGTTTTGTTTGTAATTTTAGGTTTAAGGGTTAAAAGAGTGTTAGTTATTTTATTTTATTTTATTTTTTTTTTGTTTAAAATTGGTATGGAGATATTTTAAGTTGTATCGTTTCTGATTGCTTTCTAACAAAGTTGAAACTCCCATAGTTACTATTTTTTTTTGTTTTTTGTTTTTTTGTAAATAATCAAAACTTTTTAGGTATATAACTATTTTTAATTATTTTATTAATTTAATTTATTATTATATAAATATTAATTTATTAATATTATATAATATATATATAACTAATATAATATAACTAAATATAATTAAACTAAACTAATAAATACAAAATATATTAAATATTATATAATAATAATAATAATATTTAAATAATAAATATAATTTATTAAAATTTATAATATATATATATAATAATATTATATAAATTATTTCGAAGTAACCTAATAATAAAAACAAGTTATATAAAAAAACCAAAAAAATTGAAAATTATTTAACAAAACTAATTAACAATATTTATAACCATCAATATTCCACTACTAACAAATATTAATCAAAACACTTTTTATTTATTTAATAATAAATAATAAAATACACCTAAAGAGTTTTCATTCTTCACATAGTTTTGAGTTGCATCAACGTTCCATGTAGGTGTGTAAAAAAAAAAAAAAAAAGAAAAAAAAAATAGATAAAAATAAAAAAATAAAAAAAAAGGAATAAAATTCGTCAAAGATGACGTTTCATCTATACTATCGGCATCGTTGGAAGCTCGCACAAAGTTTTACCACCGGGATACGGAATCCTGATGGAAGTGCGAATTCCATGCTGCAAGAAACCCGAAGCACAATGGGAAGCGTGTTTCGTTGCGAAAGAAGAAAGATGACGGGAAAGAATGGGAAACGGAGGGAAGGTGCGAAAAGAGAGGAGATGATCGAAAGGGGTGGAAGGAAGGAACGAACGAACGAACGAACGAACAGCTAGGGGGAGAGGGGGGAGCGGGAGGGTGAAGGGAGAGAAAGAAGAATCTCAAAGGGGCGAATCGGAGGGGAGGGGTTGATTTTTCTCATTGGCCGGGGGCGTGGGATGGCACGGACACTGATAGAAAGAGTAAAAGAGAGAGAATGAGAGAGAGAGAGAGTGAGAGAGAGAGAGAAACATTGCACTGGTCGGAGTCTGTCCAGGTCTTTCTCGTGAGGCTTCTTCAACTTTTTACCGTCGGTTCAGCTGACTCAGCTACTATTTCTCATTAACGGGCCGATATTTTTGTAAAATTGGATTTTCGTCGGAGAAATCACGTGACATCAGCCGATACACACAGTATATTCACACCTTTTTCATTCTTTTATTTAATTTTTTTTTTTTTTTTTATCTTATTATTTAGATTCTTGAGATCTTTTTTTTTTATGTTTTGTTCTCTCTTTCCTCCCCTCCCCTTCCCCCCATTCCCCCCATTCCCCCTTCTCCCTCCTTTTGATTAAATCTATTTTGTTTATTTGTTAATGTTAAATATTTTTGAGGAAGAAGATGTGAATTTGTTGTAAGAAGTTCGCGTGTTTTCCTCTCCACACGCACACACACACACACACACACACACACACACACACGTGTGCTCGTTTATTCGATGCACGTTGTTGCACCGGTGAAACGCATTTATCATGTGGGCCGGCTGCCTTTTGCACACAGTATCTTTATCTCCATTATTTAAGTCTTGATACGATGCCACTATTTTGCCCAATGTACGACACGGTTTTTTAATTTCGTGTGTTTTGCATCTCTGCTTTTAACTAGTATACCTATATATATATATATATTATTTATTTTATAATATTATAAATTAATATAATATTAAATATACATTAAATATATAAATATATATTAATTTATTTTATAATATTATAATTTATATATATATATTACTAATATATTATAATTATTATATTATATTTAATTTATATTATATTATATTATATTTAATTAATTAATTAATATATTATATTATTATATTATAATTATAATATAATAATATAAAATATAAATACTTATTTATATGGTTAACTTTATCATTATAAAGAACATGCATACTCTAACAATTTAAATAAAGTATTTGTGTATAGTATATATATATATATATACATATTTATATTTTACGTAGGATTGTAAGTGTGTGTGTGTGTGTGTGATACATTGGATAAAGGGTTTCTCAATTAAAAAGCAATGACAGTTGTCACAGTAAAATGAATACACGTGTTCTGTTAAATATTATCTGATCATCTTTTAAATATTATATTTAGTTAAGTAAGATGACAAATTTTATGATTGAAATTTTATTTAATGTCTGTAATTTTTCAATAATACACGTATTTAAAGTTTCATTAAATTGAATTATGCCGAATTAATTGTATTAATAAATAAAAAAATAAAACACTCTTGATGTATGACCAACAAATTGTATACAATTAATATTTTCTTATTCGTTAAAAGTGAATTTAAATTAAATAAAAAAAAAAAATAAAACAGACGATAAATAAAATGAGTGAATAATTTAAATAATAATTAGTTAGTGGATCAATGAATAGATAAACATTTCTGTACGTATTATCATTTCATTTTAATTTTTTTTTTTTTTTAAATGAGAATGAATTATAAAACTTCGAGTACACACACACAAACACACACACAAAACACAGTGTGTTCGTTGGACTTATTTAAAAAAGTTAAAACTGGGTTCGTTTTACTAATGACATGCTTCGTTTCCGTAAAGAACACGTATCGTCGTCTTCGTCGCGTGATCAAGGGATCAAAAAAAAAAAAAAAGAAAAAAGAAAAAAGAAAAGAAAAGCAAAAGGTAAAAGTCGTCGAATGCAATAACGGAGATGAGGTAGTAGTAGTAGTAGTAGTAGTAGTAGTAAGTAGTAGCACCTTGAACAGAACTCGATCACGATCCCATACGATCGATTTCATTCTCAGTTAACACGCGATCTTTCTTTTATGAGGGTTTGCATCTATTTTATGAAAAAAAAAAAAAAAAAACAAAGGAAACTATCATAATTTGTTTCTAATAATTTTATAATCGTTCTATAAACAATTCAATGGTGTTCAATGGTTCAATTTGGTGTCTCTCAAATGTTCATATTTGTTGTTGCAATTGATTGATTTAATTATGAAAATTAAACATATTAGTCAACTTTAATGTACATCGTTTTACATTGTTACTTTAATTATATTAATTTAAGGAAAGATAAGTGTGTATGTGTGTGTGTATTTGTGTGTGTGTTTGTTATTGTTGAAAAGAAGCACACGCATGTTACCGCCGGCAGGATCCGTCGTCGAGAAACGCGAAAAGAGAGAATCAAGGTAGAGAAAGAGACCTACCGCCGAGAACCCGAACGATCTCAACAACTACTCAACCATTTTTACATTGTTTTTTTTTTTCTTCTTCTTCTTCTTCTTCTTCTTCTTCTTCTTTCCCCCTTCTTTTTTTATCCTATTTGTTTTTTTCTTCTATATAGATATGTGTGTGTGTGTTGTAATAAAACTTTGCGCCAACTTTCATCTAAATTGTTATGACGCTGATAATCGTTCGTCGCAGTCCAGCTGTGCTAATGGCACGATGATCTTACAATAGTAATAATTTAGGAAATAATCATTTTTTTTATTATTATTATTATTATTATTATTATTATTTAGAATAAATAACACCTTATTTTTTTATAATAGTTAAAAAAAAAAACTATTTTTTAAAATATTTATTTATAGGATTAATAAGTTTAGTAATCGAAATTTTTTTAAATACGTTCTTAAATGTGAATGTGTTTTATTATTTAATTATATTAACAAAATGTATTTAATTTAATTTTGAAATTATTATATATAATAATAATATTATTGAAAATATTAATTAAATTTATTATTCAACCAAATTGACAAAATATTAATTAACGACGATTAATCATATTTTTATAGAATTAATTTTATTCTAATAGAAAATTTCTATAATTTTTTAATGGGTTATTTATAATAATTATCCTTAACAATATATACATATATATATATATATATATATATATATATATAATAATTATTTAATATAATAATAAAATAATAATTATTAAAATTAAATTATTAAAAAAAAAAAATAATTAAAAAGTATTTTATAATTATTATTTAATAGAAGAAGAAGTTTATTTCAGGTATACCCTCTTTTAGGGTGTTTACCCCAAAGGCCCCCTCCCACCTACATGTTCGTTCCCCTTAACAATATACTAATTCTAATTATGCCCTAATATAATATTAGATATTAATATTAACAATATAAAAACAATATAAAACAATATAAACAACATTAAACAATATACCACCATTTAGTAACTATATATATATATATATATACATCATTTAACTTATGTGTTTTATTCCTTACATTCTAAATTTTTATTATTTAATATAATAAATTATAATAATTATTAACATTAACATGAAAATATTAATTCAATAACAAATTAAAATTCTATTGAAATTAATTATAATTCTAAACAACAATTTTTCTATAATCATTCAAACACGTGTAATATAAAAATCCAAATAAAAAAAAAAAAATATAATCGTTCGTAATAACATTGTTAAGATCTCTCATGGTATATATATATATATATAGAGAGAGAGATATTTATTGTATCCATGGTGGTCCAGAAAGACTTCTCTTCTGGTTTCCACGCTTTTACGTCAAACGATGTTCGATGGAACAAAATCGGGCCTCCCGTGAACGTGGTTGAATCTCGTTGAAGCGACTACGACATCTTTTGAGATGTCGGATGAAGAAGAAGAAGAAGAAGAAGAAGAAGTTTCAAGAGACCAGAAAACAAAAAAAAACAAAAACTAAGTGTAAGAAAAGAAGTGAGATAGAAGATCCAACGTTGTCGTCGTCTTCTTCGTCTTCGTCGTCTATCAGTAACTTTACTTGTCGGAGAGCAAATTATAGAAGGTGGGAGGAGGGGATGGGGGTTGGGGGGTGGTTGGTTGGTTGTACAGGGGGTTGAGGGATAAAAAGTAGTCGATGGAAACGCGACAAATCGAACAAGAGTATGATGAAAAACGGACGTGTGTGACTAAACGAGGTCAAGATTAGAATAGAACTTGGGGTCGAACTTTACGAATGAGCTAGCAGTAATAGTAAATGGTGAGAAAATGTTGCAAAGCAGACTATAATACTTGAAATATTTCTTATTTTCAATGTTCTTTTTTTAAACATACTTCAGGTTGGTGTATAGTTCTATCCCATCCTTTATTCCCTTTTATTATTATTATTTCTTCTTTTTTTTTTTCTTTTTCTTGTTCTCTAAAGGAATTCCTTTAGCAGATGTTTTATCTTTTTCAGAATAGTAAAATTTGTTGGAAAACATTCCATTCAATACATTTTTATGTATCTCTTTTTTTTTTCTCTTTGCAAGTTTAATATTTTTACATTTTTTTTTGTTTTGTTTTGTTTTGTTTTTTATTATTCTTCATTTTACTGATAATTGTAATAAGAAGATTTTGTTGATTATTAAAGAATTATTTTTATAAATTAATTAGGGATTATTTAATATTGATTTTTGATTGGTAAGAATTTAATGGTGTTTTTTTTTTTAGGGGATTATCAAAATTTTGGGAAGGTTTTCTTTTTTTCTTTTATTGTAATTTTTGTGAATTTTTTAATAAATCAATTTAGGATTATTTAATATTGGTTTTTGATTGGTAAAAATTTTATGGTGTTTTTATTATTACAAATTTTGAAGATTTCATTTATGATAATTTTTGTAAATTAATTTAGAATTATTTAATATTAGTTTGATTGGTAAAAATTTAATGGTGTTTTTATTTTTAGAGGAATATACAAATTTTGTAAAGGCTTCTTTTATTATTATTTTCTTTTTTTAAATTTGTATAAATTAATTTAGAATTATTTAATATTTTTGAATAGTAAACATTGAATGATTTATTTATTTATTTATTTCAATTAAATTTAAATTTAATTTATTTATTTATTTTATATTTATTTATTTTATTTATTTATTAGAAAATTCATTTCATTATTTACTTCATTTATTATACACTTCAGTATTACATACTTCATTTATTATAATTCAGTAAAATAAATGTTAATTAATCGATTGATCCTACATTTGTTTAACATTTATCATTTATTTATTCTTAATAAATTTTAATTTTTCATTTAATCTCTAAAAAATTGTAGTTACGTTTATAATTATAGGAAAAAAAAAGAAAAATGTGAGTTGAAACTGAGCTTCGTTTATTATATCATAGTTTTAGTTTAGTTTTACTTTATAGAAATTACGGAAACAAGGAAGGATGGAAGGAAGGGTGGAAGGGAGGGAGGGTTGGGAGGAAGGAAGGAGGGGTGGTAAAACGTTATGACACCAGACTGTCACTTCGTCACACTAGTGTAGCTTCGAGTTTCCTGCAAAAACGTTAATTGTGTCCATTACTCGCTTATGATAATATTTAATCGTCCGACGGATAAAATAAATGGACGGAGAAATTCCATTTTCCATCGATTCTCTATTACTCATCTTTTTTTACTATATATATATATATATATTATATATTTTTTTTGTTCTACTTTTTCTTTTTTTTTTTTTATTAACCAAAATCTCGTACGTACATAAAATTTTTCAATAAAATGACATTTCTATATCATTTTTTTTTTATTTTAGACAAAAAAAAAATGTAATAAAATGCAGTTCGTTCTATTTCGTTCAATCGAAGAACCAGATTCTTTTTTTTTTTTTTTTTTACATGAAAACACGTGCTGACAGGGTTAAATATAAAAAAAAAAAAAAAAAAAACAAAAGGAAAAATTTATTATTGCAAAAATCGTAGATGCCAGTTTGAACTTTAGTTTTTTTTTCCCCCTTGAGAATTGTTCAAAAACTATTGTCAAGGATGAATTATGGGAAATTGTCGATTTATTTTTTTATTTTTTTTTATTTATAACTTTCATCGTTCTCTTGATCTCCAGTCGTTTTACGGTGAATCTAAAAAAAAAAAAAAAAAAAAAAAATAGAAAAAAAGGAAGAATCCCATAAGACCCCCTCCCCGCCCCCAGACACACAGTGAAAAGAAAAGAAAAAAAGAAACGTTCATCAGGTACAAATGTTAGGAAAGAAAAAAAATGAAAAGATATTTCCATTGGTAAAAGAAGTTTTTTTTGAAGAATTGTAAAAGGGTTGCAAAGAAAGAAAGAAAGAGAGAGAGAGAGAGAGAGAGAGAGAGAGAGAGTGAGCCCGTTTCTTGTCTTCCTTTTCCTAAATTTAAAAAAAAAAAAAAACCACGCGAATGAAAACTGTCCCAAGTTTAACAATAAGAATTAGGATTCAATGATGACACATATTTAAAAGTGTTAGAATATTTATGATTTTATGATTTCTGTTATTATTACATCCTTACGAAGGACGAGGTATTACTTAAGGTTTTCTTTTTTTTTTTTTTTTTTTATTACAAGGACCTTTCCGACGGTTTGTCGCGTGAATGAGCTGACGAGTTACCTCAATTCTGTATTTTTCCTTTTCTATTTATTTTATTTTATTCATAGAAAGTTTAGATGAGAGAGAGAGAGAGAGAGAGAGAGAGAGAGAGAGAGAGAGAATTTGAAATGGGTGTTGTTAGAAAAATTGTATTAAATTTTAATATTTAAAATAATATTTTATAGAATTAATTTATTGTTATATTTTATTTTATTTTATTCCGAGAAAGTTTGAACAAAATTGTAAATTGGTGTTGTTAGAAAAATCGTATTATATTTATTTTTTTAAAAAAATATTTTTTTTTTTAATAAATTTATTTTTTCATTATTTTTATTTTAATTTTATTTTATTCAAAGAAAGTTTGAACAAAACTTCAAATTTATGCATTTAGAAAAATTGTATCATATTGATATTTAAAATAATATTTATTTATATAATATTAATTTATGTTCTTTGTTAAATTCTTTCTTTTATTTTTTATTTTATTTATTTGACTTATTAATATTTAAATAATTGATATTTTGTTGTTAGTTATATTATTATTAGCAATTATTGGTGTTAATTTGTTAACATTTTTACTTTTTTAACACTCAACACATTATATATTATCTATCTATCTATATTTCTTTTTCTTTTCACAGAGGTTTCATTCACATTCTTTTTCTCTCACGTTTATAGGAAACAACTTGAGATTTGTTATGGTGACACCTTCGGGCGTGCCACGAAAATCGAGCGTTTAATTGTCGCTTCAAGGGATTTGTGTTCTCGAGAATGGGGATCATGGACCCTTACTTTTTTTGTTATTTTTAAAGTGTTTATACATGAGTATATGGTTTTAAGTATTATACTATATATGTTTTTACACATTACAACACTACCCATGACTTGATTTTTATTATCACGAGATATGTTTTTAATATTCCATAACAATTTTTTTAGAATTATTCTTGAATTTTTAAGATGTCAACAAAATATTAAATAACTTCGTATTACATTTTGTTGTAAATTATTTATTATTTGTGTTACATAAATTAGAGAATGAATTATATGGAATTATTAGGTCGAGTCAAAAGTAAATTCCGATGCGTTTATGTAGAATATATTTTTCGTATTTACCTATTACTAGGGGTTCTCTGCAACGTGTTGCTGTGCTGACTCACAATCAGTCCGATACACACGTCAATAAAATAATATTGCGATTATAAATTGAGATATTAACTATCCTATCTTTCAAGTTAGATGAAATTGCACACAGTGTGCAAAATTTGATTAAATTCGGTTCAGTAGTTTAGGAGTCTATTGCGGACAAACAACGTGACACGTAATTTATATATATATTAAGATATAAGTCACCGAAACTAACGAATTTTTG
The DNA here is from genome assembly GCF_049000335.1 of Polistes dominula. Taxonomy (NCBI): domain Eukaryota; kingdom Metazoa; phylum Arthropoda; class Insecta; order Hymenoptera; family Vespidae; genus Polistes; species Polistes dominula. The sequence goes on along the minus strand of NW_028301169.1, from coordinate 1,065,513 downwards.
ATATCACTGTATAGATGAGAATTCAGTTTAGTCTTCTGTCAACCTTGTTTTTATGTAATCAATGTTACATTTAACCGTTTTTTCTTAACCACTGTAATGGATAGTAAAAAGTGCATATTCGACCATGTAATGCTTTAAGAATTGAAACAAGGCAATTAGCACTAAAGTGGCAACTGAAAAAATATACAGCTTATACAGTGCAGGACTTGATAACTGATAGGGCAGTCAGAAATTGGTTAGTAAAATTCCGTTACTGGAGATACGAGCTTAAAAGATGAACCGAGTGCAGGGACGTATTTCCAAGTTTGATGAAACTTTTAAAGGTAATATCGAGAGCAAAATTCAATAGATACGTTGAACAATTGCAAAGAGTGCAAAAAAAAAACAAAAACTTCATGAAAGGTGTCTTGCACTTATCAGTCGCAGAAAAGCGTCCATTCTTTGTCTCATAAAAAAAAAACGGAAGTTATTTATGACTCGACCTAATAATCCAAAATGTTGTCTTGGCATTCAACACAAAAACTATTTCAAATAATTTACCCAACACGTGTAAATTATTATACAGAGTTATTTACGAGTGTATAATAATTTATATATACGTGATGCACGTTAATTTTAGTAGAATAATATTCTTAAAAACGCGTCATGTCCGTCAGGTGTTAACACAGTTAAGAGAAGAATTTTATATAATTTCAAAAAAATTAAAAAAAAAAACATTTGAAATAAGTCCAATAATTATTATTTATTATTTATTTATTATAATTAACCATGAATTATAATACTTACTGTTTCTAACAACATTTTAAACGAATAAGATGAAACTTTCGAAATGCACCGGTTCGCTGATAAATTTCGTCGACATGCATCGTTGATTCTACCAACGAAATATCTTCTCACAAAAGTCACTTTTGAAAAGGTTCGATTAAATGCTTGTTTCTCATTTACAATTGCGAAACAATTCAGAGAAGTCGGCCTCGTTAGTTAGTTACGAACAAATTTCACGATGGGGATTTACTCTTCAATAGTTTTTCAGGTTATATCTTCCCTCGCCCCTCGCCCCTCCCCCACCCCCCTTCAACCTCTTCTTCTATATATATTACATTTGTTTTTTACTCAACAGGATTTAAAGATTAGAGAGACTGTTCGTTGTTTTTTTTTTTTTTTTTTTTTTGGATATTGATACGAACGATAGGTTAATAAATAATTAATTAATAATTATTATAATTTATAATTAATGAAAAATATTACAAGAATTATTTTAATATTGTAAACACATTGTTATATTAATATATTCAAAAAAAAAAAATAGTAGAAATTATTATTATTATATATGTAATAAATTTAAATATTATATTTATTATATTTATTAAAATAAATTAAATCTAATGAAAAATATATTTAAAATAATTATTGTAATATTGTAAACACATTGTTCTATTAATTATCCAAATAAAATAATTTCATTTATAATCTATATTATAAATAAAAAAAAAATAATGTTTATATTATAGTAAATATAATCAACTATATTTAAAATAATTATTATAATATTGTAAACACACGTTATATATTAAATTATTAAAATAAAATAATTTAATGAATAAACTATATTAAAATACAAAAATAAATGAATTACTCAAACCACACGTGAAAATAAGTTCGATGATTAAACGATTAGTAGGTTTTTTTTTTTTTTTATTATAATAATTATGATTTTTCATCTTCTCACTTATATATTCTCTTGTATTTTTTCCTCATTCAAGAAAATTCTATTCCTATCTCGTAATTTGAGATTTACGAGTTATCCCAAAATGAAAAAGATTCATCTTCAAAATGTCCTCCATTTATTTTTTCTTTTTTTTTTTTGGGGGGGGGGGAAACATCGTTCCATTCATTCGCGAAGGTTTTTCCCCTTAGTTTTATTATACTTGTTTTTTTTTTTTTTTTGTAGAATAAGAAAAAGATGGTCAGAGACCAGGGGACAGAGAGAGAGAGATAAAAAGAAAGAAACTGGGTGAAAGTGGGAGGTGATAGTGTGTGGTGGTTTACAACGATGAACCTTTAACGTTTGTTCTTATAGTTGAGAAAAAGTTTGTTGCCAAAAGTCAAGCTTTAACGTGACCGAACTAAAAAGTGTCTACCTTTGAGAGACTTACTACAAGCTTGGAATGATTGTGTTTCTTTTGCTGTATGATCGAAAAGTTCCAGGAGTCGAAGGAACCATGGGAGAAGGGAAGGGAAGGGAGAGGAAGAGAATCCTGAGACTACCCGCTGACAACCCGTCAGCATCTTTCATGGGGTAGTGGTGGTGGTGGTGGTGGTGGTTGTAAACTTTCTTGGTATCCTGGCAGGACGTTGAGAGCTATCAGTGCATTAAGAATACAAAAAAAAATGTAAGAAAAGAAGAAAATTGTAGAAATGTATAAAAAAAAGGAAATGAAAATTGTTGGAAGGTCAGTTTGAAGAAAGCTACATTGGTATGTGTGTTTTTTACTTTGTAAAATGTTATTTAAAGTGTATGTGTGTGTGTGTTGTTTGTGTTACCACTGTGACGACAGGATTTTCCATTGACAGTAATAGATGCATAAATTGTACTCTTGAAATTTATTTGACATTTCATTAGAAAAAAAAAGGTCAATGGTTCTTTCATTTTTTTTCTAAAAGAGATTTCTTTTTTTTTACCTTTTCAATGTAGATTTGTTCTGGTTTTCTTTTATTTATCATTTTTGGTTAACGACAATGAAACGTTTTGTATGAAACATTAGACACGTTGTTAGAAATTGAATAGAATTGTATTGTTTGATGAAGAAATATTGAGGTTTTACAGTAAAATTGAAATTTTTTTTTAGATTATAAGTGTCACATGCAGTGAACAGAATAAATTGATTGACCATTTTAGGAACATCCCGCATATTTATGATGTTTTATCATTATGGTTAGAATATTATACTTTTCTGTTACGAACAAAATCTCATGTGTGCAGATCACACACGTTACAAGTGAAAAAACCTTGGAAAAAACCCAAGTTTCGAGAGAATGAGACGAATCAAGTCACAGTATCAAAAGTAGACTAATTTAGGATTTATTTATTATAATATTGTTACCATATATAACAAAGGAATAGATAAAGCATATCAAAGGAATAGAATAGAGAATAGGAAAAACTGTATAGATATATTCTATCTCATTCTCTCTTAGGCTTAATCCTATACGTTTGCCTCTTTTTCATGTCTTACTTAAGTATCGTTGCCGTTTCATCGCCCGGCGTTACATCGCGCCACGTTTCATTGTTTCAAATCATCCCTCGATTCTAAAGAAGTTTTCATTTCAAAAAAGAAAGTTGATACTATCTCATTCTCTCTTAGGCTTAATCCTATATGTTTGCCTCTTTTTCACGTCTTACTTAAGTATCATTGCCGTTTCATCGTCCCGCGTTACATCGCGACACGTTTCATTGTTTCAAATCATTCCCAGATTTTAAAGCAGTTTTCACTTGAAAAAAGAAAATTGATAAAGATTAGGAGAACGGAAGGAAATGGAAATTGAGAGGGCTCATTTTTTTGTTCATTTTTTTTTTTTATTGTATAAGGGGTGTACGTAGTATTATCGATGCCAAGACGATTATTTATGACGTGACAGTGTACGAAGATATTTTGAAATGAAATTCTTTGGTGGGCGGGGTATATCAAACTGTTGAAAATCATTTGCATTTGTTTGATCGGTATCCTCCCTTTATTCTCCCTTCTATTTTTTTTTTATTTTTATTTTTATTTTTATTTTTTTTTTAAATAATTCATGTCACGTATACTTTACAGTTTTCGCACGCAATGTTTTTTTTTATGTTTTGTCGGATTATATCAAAAGTTAATTGGATTTTTGTTTAATCAACACTCCTCGTGGTGTAGATTGATTTACCACATGTAATTTGTTTATTATTTTCAATTATTTGTTACATGATTTATTAAATTATTTATATGTTGTATTACATTTGTACGAAATTTATAAATTATAATAAACAATCGTATAGAATGATCAATGATGATGCTAAAAATATATCAAATTACAAATCAAGTAAACAATACTTACACAAATTATTGTTTTATAATTTAAACAATTTTCATTTCAAATATTTTTATTTCACATTTTGAAGTATCAAATTTGTAGAATATAAAGTTCAATTTGATAAAAGAATCTCTGTGTGTGTGTGTGTGTGTTTTTTTTTTTTCTATCTCAACCAAATATATCAAATTACAAATCAACTGGGATAAATTTGACAATTGCAACAACAATTTTCATATTTCAAATATTTTCATTTCCCATTTTGAAGTACAAAATATTAGAATAAAAACAACCCTTGTTTTTTCAATTTCAACTAAATAAAACTAAAAAAAAGATAGAACCACCCTCAAATAGTTTCTTGATTGGTCAATAATATTTTTTTTCTCTCACAAAAATCCTAGAATTGAAATTTTCACGATTTTTCAATCAATAAAATGAAATAAAATACCTCAACCGATGAAGAGACACGAAAGAGTGTTGACCTTGAAGTAGACAGAAACAAAAAAAGGTTAGATAAAGAAGATGAATGAGAAGGTGGAAGGAAGGAAGGAGGTGTGGAGGGGGGGGGAGGAGTAGGAGTAAGAAGAAGTTGAAGTTGAAAAAGGACGAAAATAATTTTCTGCAAACCCGTGTGTTTGCCACAACACATTCACAAATGGTAGTCCTCTTTCTCTTTCCGACGGTGCTACCCTAAAGTGGGTAAAAAAGTGGTCGCTTTTTGGTGGTTGGTTGATTTTGCGTCTAAAATTGTACAGAATACTCTTTGAAAAGTTTCAAACGAGTTCCTTTGTAGAGAACTTTAGTCACATAAAGACATTAAGGGAGCTTGTTTTGTCGAGTTTCACAACGGGGATGCTTTCTTTAGGGTGAAGAGGGGGCGGGTGAGGGGGGTTAAGGAGGATCATTTTGTGTAGAAATGGGACACATTTGATCAACCCCTTTTCTTCCATCCCCCATGTCTCATAGTTCGTGTTAATTTTGAACATATTTTTTTTTCTTTTCTTAAAGTTCTTTTAACATTCAACCAATGCCTTCATTTCATTGACAAATTCTTCGTCGTCTTCTTTTCAATCTTTTTTTTTTTTTTTTTTTCTTCTCTCTCTATAAATGTTGAAGATGAATAGAGAGGAATGAACATCTTTCTATTGGATAGTTTTTCAGGGTTACTTATTTTGTGAATGATTTGTGTCTTCAATCACCTACTGTGTTTAGGTGAGTTTTGTCCAATGTGGAAAATCATGTCTTCCGATAGAAAGGTTTTTTTTTTTTTTTTGATGGGTTTTGATAACTTATGGTATATCAAAGTGTTTTTTTTTACATCTTCGTTATGGGATTTGATTTGGTTATAAAGTGGGATGATCAGTTTGGAATTATTTCGGGATTTATAGACGGGGATCGGTAATAATGCACCATGATTTTACGGAATGGTTGGAACGTTGAATTGAACTATGGTTTCAACAATTATGGGATAGAAAAGAGACATTAGGTTTGTGATAAATTTAGGAATTGCTTTGATGATTTTTTTTTTGTTTTTTTGTTTTTTTATTTTAAAAGACGCGTGTGTATTTTTTCCTTCATTTTGTCCATTTTATTTTAAAGTTTATTATAATAAATAATTAAATATAATCAAGTTTATTATAATATTGTTTGAGATTAATTTGGTATAATGATTTGTTGATGATTGATTATTTTAAAAATTACACGTATTTTTTTTTGTTTTTTTTTTTTTTGTAAATTTATTATTATAAATAATACTAAATATAACGTAGAAATAATATTGTTATTATATTTAATTGAGAAAATAAAAAAATATACTTGTGTGTTGTCGAATTTATTAAATAAACATTTATAATTTGTGATGATAAATTTATGAATAACTTTGATAAATTTTGTATGTTAAAAGTAACACGTATTGTTTTTAATTTTAAAGTTTATTATAATAAAATAATATCAGATTTATTAATAAAAATTTGTAGAAATGGGACGATGATCTTTCGAACAAAGTAATCGAACGATGTTCCGGTTAATTTTGTTAATTTTGTTAATTTTCTCTTTTGTTTTTTTTCTTCTAATTATTTTTTATTTTTTTTTTTTAATTTAGTAATAATTACACTTCTCTAGACTTCTCTAGAAACTTTTCGAAATTCATTAGGGTATTTCCAGTCGACGAGTATACGATTGCTTTCATTTCGTATCCTGTCTACACGTGCATCGTCATTTCCTTCACGACGACGACGACGACGAAAAATCATCATCATCATCATCATCATCATCATCATCATCATCAACAGGCTTTTAGTAGAAAACTATGTTGGTAGAAAGGAGAGGGAGGGGGTGTGTGTTAGATGGGAAAAAACAAAGAGGACCTATTCGTAATCCGCGATCATGCGTGAATGGGGGCATGCCATGTGATTACGAAAATACATAAATGAGAGAGAGAGAGAGAGAGAGAGAGAAAGAGAGAGAAAGATTTATTCTTTACTTTGAAATTTCAAAACCGTTCTAAAATTGTTCTTACTTTAATATATATACAAACAAACAAACAAACAAACAAACAAACGAACAAAACAAACAAAAAATTGAACAAAAAATTGTATTACAAAATATTCGCGTTCATCGAATTGTTTGTCAGATATTATTTAAAATTTATTTCTTAATACTTAAACATGTTATTATGTATATTTGATTTATGTATAAATTATTATAATACACTTGACACAAATATTAATTTATTTGTATATTAATCTGTAATGTTGCTAAAACATTTGGATTATTTTTAATAGTTGATTGTATCGTACAAATTGATGCGACGATTAAATGAAGTATTTGTTTGTTTGTTCGTTTGTTTGTGATTATAATAATTTAGATAAATCAAGGATAGTATTTATAAAAAAAAAATGTTAGAGAATATTGTTAGATTATTTTTAATTATATAATAATACAATAAATTATTTCAATTGGTATCTATAAAATATTTGGTGTTGTACAAATTGATGCGACGATTAAATGAAGTATTTGTTTGTTTGTTTTTGATTATAATAATTTAGATAACTCAAGGATAATATTTATAAAAAATGTTAGAGAATATTGTTAGATTATTTTTAATTATATAATAATACAATAAATTATTTCAATTGGTATTTAAAATATTTGAATTAATTATATAAAATTCGGTTTGAAATTGAAATGTTAACGTTGTTAACAACGTTCTAAGAGAGAGTCAATATTTATATTATAAAACAAAATAATATTATAATACAATTAACAATAATATAATATAATATATATATATATTTATATATTTAATACTATTATCATATTATTAAAATAAATTTTTAGAATAACCCATGGATAACAAATTGAACAAAATTGTTAGGATAGAAACAACATAGAAACAATATAAAACAAATACAATAAACCCACGAACCTTTGATTCAATCCTAATAATAAACAAACGTAATTATTTCTTACCTTTGTACTTAATTAACATTTCACTCACTCACATACAACAATTAATTTTGTTAACTTAAAAAAAGATTACATTATCTAAAAAAACAAATACAATAAACCCAGGAACCTTTGATTAGTTCAACCCTTAATAAACAACCCTAATTATTTCTATTCGTGTTGAACTTTATTGGAGTACTCTATCAAAAAAAAAAAAAAAAAGAAAGTATATATTCGTATTAGTAAGATAAATAGATAGTTTAGATAAATAGATGAAGAGTGTATAATATTCTTTCTAGAAGAGAAGAGAAGTCTCTAATGTAAGTCGGAGGCGTGGCCTATTGGTAATAAACTCGAACGAGGATTGGTGTTCGTTGGTTGGTAACACTCGCTACGCCTACTCTAAGTATCTGCTTGGATGTTTCACATTATAGTAGTTTAGTAGTAGTAGTAGTAGTAGTAGTAGGACTTTAGGATTCCACCTTGTCCGATGTTCCCCCACTAGTTCTTATAAAAAGGTTGGGTTTATGGGGTGGGGGTAAAGGATTTTTAGGAAGTTCGGTAGGAGTGGCCAATCCTTAGTGACTTGACTTCATCGTAGACGAGAGAGCTTAGTTCAGATCAGAAAGCCGATCAGAGTATTTCATCTGTGTTTATATCAGTGTTTATTATTGGTTTAGACGTTTGTTCGATTATCTGATAAATTCAACGATTCTAATGATTACAATTTGATCTATTTTATCAGATCATTTTTATACGAAATTGGATTATGTGATCAAAACAACAACAACAACAACAACAACTACGAGTGTTTATAATATTTCAAATAATTCACATTATTCAAATCTAGTGACTATTTAGTTTCGATAACTCAGAGTGAATTTATTCAAAGACTGTGTTGATTCAAATTGGAATGAAAATTTGGAGAAGTTACATTTGAAAAATTTGAGACTCTTTTATTTTTTTTGTTTTCATTAGTTTTAAATGAAGTTTTTGAAATAATGTATCAGGAACAAATATTAAGAATTATTTGGTGAAAGTGAGTTTAATTAGTGTTCACATTGGAGATTTGAATGGATGGAGTAATCAAATTTAGTGGGGATTACTTGAAATGACGGTTACCACTAATTTTTCGATGATGCGACCCTGTTTTACGGGATACCCATTCCAAGGTGCATGTCTCTTCTCTAGGAAACGTAGATTTAAGTATCCTTGTTTTTTATATTATGTTTTTATTATTTGTCTTTTTCTTTTCACGGTTGAATTTTATCTTCGTTGTAATTGAATTTCGAATGATTGACTGGTATCAATAATTGTCATTAAAATTCGATAGGGGGGTTTTTTGTTTGCGTGTGTGTGTATGTGTTTATAATCTTTTTTAAAAGAATTTTCTTTCATTTGATGTACTTTTGGTTTTCTTAAAAAAAAAAAAAAAATCTAATTAATCGTTAGTCAAAGTATGAGTTTGAAGTTGAAGTTGAAGTTGAAGAAGAAAAATATAAAAAAAAACAATTGTTTTATTAATACACGTACGAATGATGAAATAATTAATAATATAATTGAAATATTATTAAATAATGAATTTGAGATTAATGCACTATGTGAATTTGTAATTTTACCGTCGGACGGTTTCATTTGAAAATAATTCGATCAATTCGATGACAATTCGTTCAATAATTTTCTTTTGAAATTCAATACGAAGATAAATTGTTTAAAAATAAAAAACAAATATATAGAACAATCTAAACAAAAAAACAAATTGAATTTCTAAGCAATTCTTTCTTTCTTTCATCGATAATTTGAGAAATGTTTGAATATAAAAAAAAGTGGAAAAGTAATTTAGCAATAGTTTTGTGTAAGAAGACAAGAATTTCATGAGTTATTAGAATTTATTTAAACAAATATATTGCAGTTTGTTTTTCTTTATTTTTTATTGGTAGATTCGTCATCTAATTCCTTTCTAAGTGTGCTAAGGTAAAATTGATTAATATCATTAATCTCTGTCTCAACAGAGATACACGGATAATTACGCATTTGAATAATATCCTAAGAAAAGAAGAAAAAAAAACATTAGCAAAAGAGTTGGGAAAATAAAAAGGGAAAATCGATAATTAAAATCGATCGATATTTTGATAAATAAAAAAACCAAAAAAAAAACAAAAACAAATCAATAAAGTAATTCTAAACTAACATTAATACATTTAATTGAATGTTCATGAGAATTTGCAATAAATTTGTTGTAATTTGTAAAAATGTGGGTAATTGAAAATGTAATAAGAGGCGTAGTTCCGATAAAACTTTTTCGATTTACATTGAATTGAAATGATGCATGATTTTCCTTATATAATCTTTCATGGTATTAAAATAATGTGCATCATCGATATTTTTCCATCATTATTAATGTTTTTTTTTTTTTTGGATTTTATTATTTTATCCTCATTCCACGTGTAACAAGTTTAGTCATTTTTTTAAGGTACGATTCAACTAATGAAAAAGATTATTGACGAAATAATGAAATATTATTTTTCATATTTTAAAACGGAAGATAAAGTTGATTGATTTTATAATAAAAATATTCCATAATATTAATGAATAATAAAGAAAAAAAATATATAATATTTATTTATTTATTTATTTATTAATACAAATTTTATTATGTATTTTAGTTGAATTTATATTGGAATTGTATTATTAATAAATTAAACAAATTATAGTATAATTTAAATAAATTAAATCAATATTTCAATAGATATTTTTTTGTTATTATAAGAAAAAAAAAATAATAATTAAACAAATATTTGCCAATTTTAATAAACATTTTGCGTGTAGGTGTGTTTGAAGTAAAAATATTCCATAACACCAGCTAACAAATATTCTAATAATTACTGTTGTATAAATAAATAAATAAATTAATTAAATAAATATTTCAATAGATACTTTTTGATCTGATAAAAAAATAATTAAACAAATATTTGTCAATTTTAACAAACACTTTGCGTGTGTAGGTGTGCCCTGAACGTTTTCTTCTTTTATTGGAATTTTTGTTTCTTTCAACATTCGATTAAAATTCTTTTTTTTTTTTTGTTTTTTTTTTTGCATCAACTAATGATCAATTCAACTTTATGATTCTGTAATAAATATTGTATATATATATGTATAAATCTTCTAGAAAAGATCTATCAAACGAAGAAAGATTGATACCTACTTTTGTTTTTTGTTTTTTTTTTTATTCGATACGGTTTCGCATCGATGATCAGACTTTTCGTTCGTGGATTGTCATTGAAAGATGAAACTTTTCCATTCAATGCAACTAAGTTTTTTTTTCTTCTTTTTTTTTTTTTTCTTAGAATTAGTACACACAAACACACACGTACACATACACATAAATATTTATTCGATATGCTGGATAACTAATAAAATAAAAAAAAACATTCTTATAATTAATTCAAACAAGAATTGTGTGTGAATCAAACAAGATCCAAATAATCTTATCAATGATTATATTTAATTATTTTACAGTATTTATTTCATTATATTTATTATTTATACAATCTTTTATAATATTAGAATAATTCAATTAATTTTATTTGAATTTGTTCTTTCTGAATAATTAATAAAAAAAAGAAAAAAAGAAAATACATTTCGTTAATAATTCAAACAAGAATTGAATCAAACAAGATCAAATAATCTTATCAATGATTATATTACATTACTTTACAGTATTTAATTAACCAACTAATTATTTATACAATCTTCTAATATTAGAATAATCCAATTAATTTGATTCGAATTTTTCTTATTGATTTTCTCTCTCTCTCTCTCTCTCTCTTATTCTTTGTATTTTGTTCTCTCTTTATCTGTACTAGTAATAAATTCATTTTTTCTTAGTATTTTTTTTGTTGCTGTTGTTTCATTTTAATGTTAGCCATTTGCATTGTTCATTCTGTATATACACGGTAAGAAAGAGAGGAAATAACTTTCGATTAACGAGCACTATACTAACTCGTGTTCTAAATTAAAAAGTCTATACACATACATTCATATACAGACACATACAGACACGTGAGTTGAGAGTTAACTGCTGCAAGAACGGATCGTTGTAAGAAACTTTATATATTTCTCTGTTTCTTTCTTTCTTTCTAATTTTATTTCACCTTCTTAACTGTTTTATTTCAGCAAGCAATGTCGTTATAGAGAACGTTCGTGTAAATCGAAATTAAATAAGCCAAGGAAATTATACGCTATCATTATTGCGAGTAATAAACCATCAGCTCTTGGTTTAGACTTATCGTTGGTCAAATGTATTATAACTATAGTCTTTTGTATGCTCTTGTACTCTTATTACCCTTTTTTTTTCTTCTCTTTTTTAATCTTTCCATTCTTTTCTTTTCTTCGTAAGTGAGAAATAAAAAAGTATGAATGAATGAATGATTGAAAGAAAGATAGGTAGAAAGAAAGATAGAAAGAAATATATATAGAACAATGATATTAAGAAAAGGTGCAACACAACTAACTTGCATTGTATAGAAAATTTCTTATTCATTATTTAATATATATTTTTAATATTTTTAATATTTAAAAGAACAATATTTTATTTATATTATTATTATTTTAAATAAATAATTGAAAGAAAGAATGAAATATGTAGAACAATAATAAGAAGAAAAGGTGCAACACAACTAACTTGCATTATAGAAATTTATTTTTTATAAATTATTTAATATATATTTTAAATATTTTTAATATTTTTTTAACTTTCAATATTTAAAAGAACAATATTTTATTTATATTATTATTATTTTAAATAAATAATTAAAAGAAAGAAATATGTAGAACAATAATAAGAAGAAAAGGTGCAACACAACTAAGTTGCATTATATGGAAAAATTTCTTATTCATTATTTAATATATATTTTTAATATTTTTAATATTTTTTTAACTTTCAATATTTAAAAGAACAATATTTTATTTATATTATTATTATTTTAAATAAATAATTAAAAGAAAGAAATATGTAGAACAATAATAAGAAGAAAAGGTGCAACACAACTAAGTTGCATTATATGGAAAAATTTCTTATTCATTATTTAATATATATTTTTAATATTTTTAATATTTTTTTTAACTTTCAATATTTAAAAGAACAATATTTTATTTATATTATTATTATTTTAAATTAATGTTTGAAAGAAAGAAAGAAATATATAGAACAATAATAAGAAGAAAAGGTGCAACACAACTAACTTGCATTATAGAAATTTATTTTTTATAAATTATTTAATATATATTTTTAATATTTTTAATATTTTTTTAACTTTCAATATTTAAAAGAACAATATTTTATTTATATTATTATTATTTTAAATAAATAATTGAAAGAAAGAAAGAAATATGTAGAACAATAATAAGAAGAAAAGGTGCAACACAACTAACTTGCATTATAGAAATATATTGTTTATAAATTATTTAATATATATTTTTAATATTTTTTTATCTTTTAATATTTACAAGAACAATATTTTATTTATATTATTATTATTTTAAATAAATAATTGAAAGAAAGAAAGAAATATGTAGAACAATAATAAGAAGAAAAGGTGCAACACAACTAACTTGCATTATAGAAATTTATTTTTTATAAATTATTTAATATATATTTTTAATATTTTTTTATCTTTTAATATTTACAAGAACAATATTTTATTTATATTATTATTATTTTAAATTAATGTTTGAAAGAAAGAAAGAAATATATAGAACAATAATAAAAAGAAAATGTGCAACAAAAAAAACAACTGTAACCCCCCATTAAAAATTTTTCTATAAATTAATTCATATATTTTAAATGAAATATATTTTTCAATATTAAAAAAAAAAACAATATTTATTATTTAAATAATAATTATTTTGAATAAATGATGAAAAGAAAGAAAGAAATAGAACGATAATAAAAATAATTGTGCAAAACAACTTGCATTAGAAATTTGTTCATAAATTATCTACATTCAAAAATTAATAAGATAAAAAATAATATTTTATTTATCTATATATATATTATATTATTTGTTCTATTTAGAATGTTATAAATTGAATCTAACAGATCTAGGATCGATACCAGGACAGGGCCGTGTCAATCAATTAGGTGGAGTTTTTATCAATGGTCGTCCATTGCCAAATCATATTCGATTGAAAATAGTGGAATTAGCTGGTGCCGGAGTAAGACCATGCGTTATTTCAAGGTAAACTTTCTCTTAATTCGAATGACAAACAATAATAATAATAATAATAATAATAATAATAATCAACATGATGATCATCATTATCATCATATTATCAATTGTTTCGTATTATTAGATTTATTAATAAATCAATTAAATATAATCAAACCGACACAAAATCATGAAATATTCAAAATTATTTTGTGTCTGTGAAAATCCTTTCTTTTTTTTTTTTTTTTTAAATAAATTAAAATATAATTAAATGAAAAAAAAAAACAAATCATAAAAATGATGTAACTTTGATAGGCAACTTCGTGTATCACATGGTTGCGTATCGAAGATACTGAATCGTTATCAGGAAACAGGAAGTATAAGGCCAGGTGTCATCGGTGGTAGCAAACCTAGAGTAGCAACACCTGAGATTGAGGCAAGAATCGAGGAATACAGGCGTGAAAATCCGGGAATATTTTCATGGGAGATAAGGGATCGTTTGATCAAGGATAATGTTTGCGATAGAACTGCTGCACCGAGTGTATCGGCTATTTCAAGATTGCTACGTGGTCGTGATAACGATGAAGAAGCTAAACTTGGTGATTGTAAGTTAATTAATGAACATAATCTTCACATTTTATTTTTATTTCATATTTTTGTTTTTTTTTGTTTTGTTTGTTTGTTACATGAATTGCGTTCAATCATTATTATTTGTGTGTGTGTGTGTTTTTTTTTTTATTTAATAGTTGAATATGATATTCAGAATTTTGTGGATGATTTAATAAGATGTTTAGTTCAATAGGAAGAATTTTATATTTAAATAAATTATTCAATTTTATATAAGATTATTAGGTCAAATTTTTGTTTTTAATTGCAATTAGCATATTTAATTTAGAACCTTTTTATTGTTTATTATTTTTAATATTTTTTTATTCTCTAACAATATTTTAATTTAGTGTAGTGTTAATTATCAATCATTGTGACTACGATCTTAGTATGATACAACTTTGTTATATCACATAATTTATTTTTTTATATTAATCTAGTTTTTTAAATTGCAATTAGAATATTTAATTTGTAACCTTTTTATTGTTTATTATTTTTAATATTTTTTTATTCTCTAACAATATTTTAATTTAGTGTAGTGTTAATTATCAATCATTGTGACTACGATCTTAGTATGATACAACTTTGTTATATCACATAATTAATTTTTTTATATTAATCTAGTTTTTTAAATTGCAATTAGCATATTTAATATCTATAATCTTTTTATTTTTTATTATTACTAATATTTTTTACAAATATTTTTACTTAGTAGTATTGAATATCAATCATTGTGACTACGATCTTACTATGATACAACTTTGTTATATCACATAATTTATTTCCTTCTATTAATTTCATTATTTTTTTTATTCTAATTAATACTATAATTAATTCTAATATCTATAAACTTTTTAGTTTTTATTACTTCTAATATTTTTATCTTAATATTTTAACTTAGTAATATTGAATATCAATCATTATATCTAGGATTTACTTCGTCGTATCACATAATTCATATTCTCCTATTAATCTCATTATTTTTTTTTTTTTAATTAATACTATAATTAATTCTAATATCTAATCTTTGTAGTTTTTACCATTCCTAATATTTCTTTTTTCTTCTTAATATTTCAATATAGTAGTATTGATTATCAATCATTTGTATTACAATAATACAACTCCTATAATTATTATTACCGTTTTCACTTTGTATACGATAGTTTTTACTGAACATTTTTTTGTTTTGTTTTTGTGTTTTATTACTTTGAAGAAACTTTCTTAAAACCCACGTAAAAAATAATTATCTCTTTCTCTCTCTCTCTCTCTCTCTTTCATTCTCTCGTTCTTAAATATTACCTTCATCGAGATCGCACGATCTTATAGTGTTTGATCGACCGACACGGCTCAGTAACTTCGATGACTATGATTAAAGAGAATCGAGGAAATCGCTTAGGCTAATGTAATCGTTCGATTGATTATAGTTACCTGTGTCCGATATAGAAAATCTAATTCGCGTATCTAAAAGACAATTTTAAATAATCCATTTGAATGCAACATCAATTAAACTCAAATATGATTTGAAAAATATAAACATCGTATGAATGATTTTTCCTCAAGCTAAATTCAATTCACGTAAAACAAATCGTACATTTGAATTCTTTCAATTTTGTTCATTTTAAAAGAATGTAACTAGTTTCTAGTTAATTCCCCACACCCTATTCTCCTCTCATTTTCTTTCAGATCAAAATCAAATTCAAAACTGAACTTAAATTCAATTCACCTCAAACAAATCATACATTTGAATTCTTTCAATTTTCTTCATTGTAAAAGAATGTAACTAGTTTCTAGTTACTTATATTGAAAACTGAAACCTAAATTGATGATTCAAAAAAAAAAAAAAAAAAAAAAACTGATCATTTATGATAAAATTTGGTAAAGATTTTGAAGTTTATGGTAGAGATTCACCTAAACCAATCATCTTTCAATTCGTGGACTAATTTTCTTGGAAGGAAGATTTCTTCTCTTTAAAGAGAGAAGAAGAGAAGCGGCCCGTTTTTTTTTTATTTGATTATTTTTTTTTTTAGTTTTCTCTGTCTCTCTGTTACTTCGAGTCGTAAACAAGATTAATGATCCGTGGGAATCGGCAAATCCATTCTCCGAGTAGATGTTGCCCTTCAAGAGAGAATTCGATTATAATGATACCGAGGTTATGCGAATGAATGTTGTGTATAGTAGGTTGGTAGGTATGGTTGTGGATAAGTAGGTGGTACACACCCTATATTCCATTAAGGTTTTCCTTGCACTCATCGACGATTACTTATTTTCCAAACAAAAATTTCTATCATGGAACACTTTTGCGAGATTTAAATTTTCCCGGGCTATAACACACACACACACACAAACACACACATATACACATATGATGATCATCTTATGATCAGAAGACCTAAACCCAAGCATAGAAGAAACACGAGAAGAAAATTGATGAAGATGAAAAAGAATGAAGGAAAGAAAAAAAGATGACGATGATGACGATGAAAATAAAAAAAAAAAGATGAAAGTAGAGGGGAAAAAAAACCCTACCCAAAAAAAAAAAAAACAGAAACTTGGTGTCTTGTGGAACACACCAGTAGCTGGCTGGTTTGGTGTTGGTGTTGGTGGTTGTGGTTGTTCTGGAAACGGTGAATGAATAAATTAAATGCTCGCGCATTAATCAGCCGCGCGTTTCTCGATCTCAGAAATTACCGGTTCTCTCGTTTTGAACATCGAAGTATCAGCAGCTAGGCAGCCAGGCAGTCAGCCAACCAGGCAGCCAGTCAGTCAGGCAGCCGTCGGTCGGTAGCTGTGTTCAGAAGGCCCCCAGGCTCTGTAATTTTCTTGCCGCCCTGTACATGCCCACGTGTTTTCTTCCTCGGACTTTGCGTAAATGTACGAATATAATCATTTCATCTTTCTCTTTCTTTATCTTTATCTTTAACCTTTTTATCTTGCTTGCTTACTTGCTTGCTTGATGGACAGTAGCTAAAGTTTAAGTAAAGAAATTTGAGCATCTGTATGTTGTAAAAAAAAAAAAAAGAAAATAGGGGGTAGAATATATGAATTAGAATGTTCATTTAAATCACGTTAAACATCTTCCAAAGGTGTTTGCGAATTTACATATTGTTGTTTTTGCGGTTTTGGTTTGTACCGAAATGATTTGTTTTATTGTGTATTATATGATTCTAGGGAATTATAAGGTAATGGGGAATATTGTTAAAAGGGATAATTAATTTTATTTTTGGAAAGTTGTAGTATGATGTTAAAGTGGTTAGGTGAATTGATTAATAATTTATTTATTTTTTTTTTTTGGCAATGAAATATATTTATTTTATTGTATATTATACTAGGGAATTATAGGGTAATGAAAACATTTCTATTTTTAAAAGATATCATTAATTTTAATATGAAACTTTAAGAGTGTTATGGGATGTAATTAGGTGAATTGGTTTAACAATAATTTATTATAATTAATTTCTTTTTGTTTCCTTCTTTTCTAACATTGCTAATCCAATCTAAATTTTGAAACATTCAACTGACACTAATCAATATATATTTTTATTTTTAAAATTCAAATACCGTAGCACTTGAATACACAAAAAAAAAAAAATAAGAAAAGGGGTGTAATCAGATGATTCAAATTTTAGTCTAATAAGAAGCATTGATATATTAACGAAATTTTTTTCTTTTTATTTTATTTTATTTTATTTTATTTTTTTTTTAAGTTTCTTTCTCTCTCGTTCACGTCATCCGTTCTCGGAGTATTATTTTTACACTTTTTTTCTTTCTTTTTTTTTTTTTTTTTAAAAGACCAAAGCCCGACCATCAAAACGATCGACTTACACGGCTTTGACCGCCCCCTCCCCTTCCCCTAACTCCCCTGTACTACCACTCTTTCTTTCTCCTTTCTCTCTCTCTCTCTCTGTCTCTCTCTCTCTTATTTCTCGTTTGATTCTTTCATCTTTGCCGGCGAAAAAAAGCCTTCGAACGATCCCAGGACGGCCTTCGGACGGTACACATTTCATTTGTCTTGTCAGAAGGGTGCAACACACCGGGTAAACCCCCCAAGGCGCCGACTACTCGTTGGTGTGTGCCACCACCTTTGCTAGAAACCCTCTAAGAAACTACGGAAACTCACAGCTTTTTTACATCTTTCTTTTTCTTTTTTTTTCTTCTTCTTCTAAGCTTTTTTCTAATTAACGCGATAGAATTGTCTTTTTACAGACGAATTTCGTTTCCTATATTTATAGTATTATATAGTGTTATATAAATATAACATTATATATAATACTATAATACTGTAATACTAATATATACCATATATACTTTAATGGTACTAAGTGTTATATATAGTATTACAGTGTTATATAAATATAATATTATATATAATACTATAATACACACTATAATACTAATATATACCATACTATAATGTTACTATGTGTATTATATATAGTATTATAGTGTTATATAAATATAATATTATATATAATACTATAATACACACTATAATACTAATATATACCATACTATAATGTTACTATGTGTATTATATATAGTATTATAGTGTTATATAAATATAACATTATATATAATACTATAATACTAATATATAGCATACTATAATGTTACTATATGTATTATACATAGTATTATAGTGTTATATAAATATAATATTATATATAATACTATAATACTATAATACTAATATATACAATGCTATAATGTTACTATGTGTTACATATAGTATTACAGTATTATATAAATATAATATTATATGTAATACTGTAATACTAATATATATATATACCATACTATAATGTTACTATGTGTATTATATATATAGTGTATTATACTATTATATAAATATAATATAATATATAGCAAACTATAATATATAAATGAAATTTCATTTTTTATTAAATAATATTTTAAATAATTTTTTAAATAATATAATAAATTATTTCTTTTTAAATGAAAAACTACATCATTCGTACTATATTCATGAAGTATACGCATGCGTTGTATTGAAGAATAAATCATATAAACAATTAAAATTATTAGTACGTGGAATTATTAATATGTTTCAACGTTGAAGATTGAAACACACATATTATGATACTTAAATATCATCATTTCAAATTGCAAAAGTTATAAACAAATTTCATGATAATCTACAATATTTTTGTTATATTTTTATGTTTTTTTTTCTTTAATGTTTTACTTCACGTTAATGTATTCCTATTTCTATCTATTTCTTATATTCGCAACTCATTAGATGTAATATACTCGCGTTTCTTCATTGAACCAAAAAAAAAAAAAAAAAGAAAAAAGAAACAAATACAAAAAAAAAAAAAAAGGTATAACGCGTCCCAGATCGATGGTTGGAAATCTTATGTTGAGTTGAGAAAAAATTGCATACCATCAGAAGACTAAACGCCATGGTGAAACTTGTAATTTTAAAGTTGTTCATTCTCTCTTTCGAACATGCTATATTTTACCTATACTATACGTTTAAAACTGAGATATTATGGTGGTGTTGATGGTGATGGTGGTGGAGATGGTGATGGTGATACGAGTCACGATTGAGAACCATCCTTTTTGATTTTCATCCTGTTTACTGTCCTTTCACTTTACAAATAAAACTAGAAATTTACATATCCATTTTTTCTCTTTTTATTTTTATTTTTTTTAATAATAAAAATATTTTACATTTTCTCAAATTTCAAAAAAAAAGAAAAAAAATGTTTGAAGTTTTCATTTTTGTTTCTCTCCCTCTTCCTGTTGCCATCTCTCTCTTTCTTTCTTTCTTTCTTTCTGTCTCTTTCATCTGAGAATAGAATCTGTGTCGAATTCGCGTTAAACACGGTTGTGTGTCTTTGGCGTCGGGACGTCGAGCGTCGCACGATTAGCAGCCGCACGATGAGAGACAGAGAATGAGATAGATAGATAAATGAAACGAAAAAATAAATCATCATAATTTTCTTTCTTTTCGTTTCTTTTTTTTTTTTTTTTATATATTATAAATAATATTTTTAGATAATGTTTCTCCATTTCCATAAATAATTTGAAACCAAAGAGAAAGAAAGAAAAGATAAATAAAAACGTGACTATAATTATTACTGTTTAAATTATAATAATAAGAGATAATCATGACTCTTTGTTAATAAACAAATAATTTGATTATAAAATTGCGATATAAATTATCCTATCTTTCAAGTTTATTGAAACTGCACACAGTGTGGAAAATTTCATTAAAATCGGTTCAATAATTTAGGAGTCCATTGCGGACAAACAACGTGACACCTAATTTATATATATATATATATATATATATATATATATATATATATATAACATTAAAGATTTTTAAAAAATGTTTAAATAAAATTCTATACTAAATGTAACAATTTAAAATTACGTAAATAAAATAAATGAGATGATTGGAAAATTTGGATAAATTAAAACTCTACTAAATTATAATTTATAATAACAATTTATAAAATGAATTTATCATAATGAATAATAATGATTGATAATTAATACTCTATGTATCAGTTTTTTTTTTTTTACAATTTATTGTAAAATTTCTTTTTATTTTCTTTCTATTTGTTCATCGTAATGTTTAGTCAAAACAAGTTCGGGTTCGGATTGCGATAGCGAGCCAGGTATCGCATTGAAAAGGAAACAACGTAGAAGTCGTACAACTTTTACTGCCAATCAATTGGACGAATTGGAACGTGCATTTGAAAGAACTCAATATCCTGATATATATACCAGAGAAGAATTAGCACAAAGAACTAAGTTGACCGAAGCTAGGATTCAAGTTTGGTTTAGCAATAGACGTGCAAGACTTAGAAAACAATTATCATCAAATGCAACTAGTGGATATGTTGGAACTGTAGCTTATCCTGCACCACCTTATGTACTTCATCCACCAACTGCACCACATCCTCATGGTAGTGCTGCTGCAGTACCACCGAGTCATTCGCATCCCCATCCTCATGGTCAACCAATTCCCGACACTGCATTCACTTCCAGTCAGGGTAAGTTTTATATACGATTTGTTACTAATTTATTTATTTATTTATTTATTTATTTATTTATTAGGGTGAATTTCTTTAGTTCGTGCATTTTGTAAAATTAATATTTTGAATGTTAATTTTTATATAAAACAAAAATATATAAACAAATTTAGTATGCAGTTTCAATGTTAAGTTTCAATACAATAAATGCAAGAACTTTTTATATATATCATTTATATAAATTTTTAATTTATTTATTTATTAGGGTGAATTACGTTCGTGTTGGTATTTTAAAATTAATATTTTCAATGTTAATTTTTATTAAAAAAAAATATATAAATAAATTCAGTATGCAGTTTCAATGTTAAGTTTCAATACAATAAATGCAAGAACTTTTTACATATCATTTCTTGTATTTTTTTAATTAATTAATTTATTAATTTGTTAGGGTGAGTTAGGTTCGTGTTTTGTGTATTTTAAAATTAATATTTAAAAACTAAATTTTTATTAAAAAAAAAAAAAAAAGAAGCAACAAATGCAGTATGCAGTTTCAAAGTTTCAATACAATAAATGCACGAACTTTTGAAATTGTTCTAACATTATTTTTAAAATTATTTATAATAAATGTTTATAGTTGCATTGACTTGGTTATATTCGTAAATTCTCATTACCAATCCTATTTCTTTTTCTAATACCAAAAAAAAAATAAATAAATAAATAATATGAAAACAGAAATACAAGTATACACACATACAACACATAAACTTCACATCGCGTTGTTTTAAATTTGAATAAAAAAAAAAAACACGAATAAGTGCAAAAAGATGTCTTTCGAATTGGTGACGTTCTTCGACCTTGAAAAACATTACGTAGGAATTTCCATGAGTTATAAAGCATATGAGACAGACAACCGACTGACTCTAACTCGTCTTAAGAATTTCATGTCAACTTCTTATAAATTTAACACGTAGCGATACTAATCGTGCATTCCTTGTATTAAACAAAAAAACAAAAAAATAAATAAAAAAGTAAGAAAAAATGACTCGGGAAAGTAGTCGAAGGACGGCAGGTGGTCCTCACCCAGATAGACTTTTTGTGTGTGCTTCAACATACGAGTTGTGGTCTAACACGATTACCGGAAGTCGTTTGACGATGAACGTCCACTACGGGACATCGAAAGAATCTCAAGCACACGCTAGTCACTCTGTACAGTTCAGCACACACTCAACTTATTTATTTCGCGAATCTTGTGAAAAAAAAACTTTTAAGGAAGCTAAGCTTTTCTGTTACACATCACACACATACACATACACGCGAATATTTGCCTTGTCATGTCAGTAAGGGTTGGTAATATCTTTAAGAATTTTGATTGAAAGATCTATTCATTGAACACGTTCATTCCATGCCACGTGTACCATCGATGGGATACACTTTGAAACATTTTTATTTAATTTGTTGAAAATCAAATGACCTAAACGACAAGTTAGGTGGTTTGTCACGAGACGTGTTGTATTTTTTTTGTTAAATTTCACTTTCTCTATCTCTAAATGAAACATAATCAATAATATATATATATGTATGTATGTGTGTATGTAGTTCCAGAGATTTATTCGGCTCATCACGGCAATAGCATGTCTCATCAATTGGCTGCAGATCCAACGAGACTGTCATCGTCAACTGCAGCGAGTTATGGTTTACCAACACCGGTTACTTATCCAAGTGCATTGCTACCACCAACCACGTCAACATCGACATCTCAAATGAGTCATCAAGTTAATTCAATAACACCAGTGTCAACTGCAACCTATCAACAACAACAACAACAGCAGCAGCAACAATCAGCAGTACAACCACCACCACCACCACCACCATTACCATCAAATCATCAATTATCAACTACTGCAAATTCATTGGTATCAATGATGGCTTCCAATTCGATTAATTCGGTCAATTCTGGTTCCGAAATGTCAACTTCTGAATTATCAATGACTGCTGGATCATCTCCTGTTCATCAACAACAACAACAGCAGCAACAAGGTGGTCAAGAAAATCCTTCCCCATCTTCTTGGAATTTACCACCCCTTCCATCTACCTCGCGTGTTACTTTATCTAGCCCACCTAGTAGTCTTCAACAAACCCATGCTGCTGCTCATGGTGCTCATCATCCTCATCAAGCATTTGCAAGTCATTATACTACTCAGAGTTTTCAACAACCACCTAGACCAACCCCTCAACCACCTTTTTACACTTGGTATTGAAAAGAAGAAGCAAATGATTAGATGATAACCCCCGTCAACTCTAGGATGTTCAAGACTGTTTAGACAATTGTTTTTCTATCTTCTTTATCTTCATCTTTGTCAGATGTTGGTTTTTTTTCTTCTTTTTCTGAAACTGTGCTTACTTTTATGGATATTGTTCCATAACCATTTTAGCAATGGTTATTAATTACTTTAACCTTGAAATTTATGAGAGAAAATTGCATTGCCTTTTTTTCTCACCGTTTTTTTTTTTTAACATGTTGAGTGACACGTCAGTCATAAATGACTGACACACTGAACTTTAAATTTAGGCCATGTCAGGCATCGGTGCCTGACGTTCAGCTTTCGTTTTATTGTGCGTGGCTTGACGATGATTTACAGTAAAAAAATTCGCGTTGCGTTAATTTCAACCAGCAGTGTTGTTCAATTGTAACATAACGAAACCGCAATCATGTGATTTGTTAGAATAATTTTTAATTTTAATAATCATTAAATAAGTTTCATAAATTCGAATAATTATATTAAGTAGTTTAAATTCGAATTTGTTATAAAAATTAAAAAAAAAAAAAAAAAAAAAAAAAGATTAATTTGAATTTCAATTCTCTTAATTTATAGTCAAATAATTAATTTTTAATTCATTATTTGCTGTAAATAAAAAAGAACTATATATATATGTAAAGTTTTTTTTTTTAATCTTTTTTTCTTTTTTTCTTTTAACATATAATAATATTTAATTTATTTAATTAAGTTAATTAATTTTTGTATTTAAAATGATACAAATTAATTCTTTTTTTTTTTTCTAATTTTTTCTCTTTAACTTCTTTTCTTTTTTTTTTATATTATATGTAAAATAAAGGATTTTTTTCTTTTTTTCTTTTTTTTTAAATAAAAATAACATTTGCACGAATATCGTTGTATATTGCAATGTGTATATAAAAGATAGTAAATAATAACAAAAGTAAATTAGTATTATATTTTATCACATGATTGATTATAATATATATATAGTATTAATAATAATTAATAATAATATAATTATTATTCAATGTAGATGTTAATAAGGAATAATATTTACAGAGCACATACATATATATATTACATGATATTTATATATATATATGTACATGTGAATATATTTGTAATAATTAGTTGCATAATTTTAATATTGTAATATTGACTACAATTATTTAATAATATTTATATTATTTTATTAATGTACAAATTTCTAATTAAACAGAAACGAACAAACAAACAAAAGATAAATAAAAATGTTTTGATTTGTTTGTTTGAAAATTAGAATACTTTTGTTTGTTGTGTTTGTATTACAAAAAAAAATATATTAATTAATTGTGATTTAAAATTATGCAACTGTTACTAATTAATTATATGATAAATTAAGATAATTTTTTAATCAACTTACCTGTATAATTTTTAATCTATTTTCTTCTCTACTTCTTCTTTTTCTCCTTCTTCATTTTCATCTTGAATATAATAGTAATAATAATTTTATTATGTTTCATTCAAACTATATTGTTTTTTTTTTTTCAAAAAAAAAAAAAAAAAAAAAGGTTCTAACTTAGAGATGAAAAATATAATTACAGAAAAATAGATTGTAAATGAAATGAAATATATATTACAAAAAAAAAAAAAAAAAATTAAAAAAACAACGAAGAATCAACACCTACCCCGCCCCCCTTTTTTTAAAACAAAAACAAATAAATAAGAAGGAAAATTGTGGTTATTTTTAGAAAAATTAATTACGCAGCTTTAATCATATTCTTGCTTGAATACAAATGTAAGCAACTACGTAAGAAAAGATGTATATAGTTATACAGTATATATATATATATATATATATACTTCTTGAGAGAAAAAAAAAAAAAGGTATATCCTTCGATATATTGTAATTTTCAAATCTTATTAATGAGCTTACCTAAAAGGATTATATTTTAATCTCTTTCGCACTCTCTCACTCTCACTCTCTCTCTCTCTTTCTCTCTCTCTCACTTTCTCTCTCTTTCATACCTAATTTAATGAAAATTTGTTCTTAAATGTTACCTCGTTGTTTCTCTCACGTTTTCTCTCATGTTTTATCAATTTGTTTTACTTAATCATTATCATTATCATTATTATTATTATTATTATTATTATTATTATTAATTTATTATTATTATTAATTAGTTAATTAATTATCGAATTGTTCGGAAAATAATTTAGTTTTCTTTCTTTTCTTTTTTTCTCATAGCGATTTATATAATATTATATAAATTAAAAATATAATATAAATAAACTTAACATTATTAATATATAAATTAACTTTATATTATTTATATATATATTTATTAATTTATTTTATGTTTATTTTTATTTTTATTTTCATTTTTGTTTGCCACAGCATATCACAAATTAGAAAGTAGAAAAAAAAATCAAAGAATCAAAGTCCTTGGTCAAAACTGTTCATAGAAATGTTGTTCTGAGTATCTGGGTATTTTCTTTTATTCCTTTTGTGTTTTTTGATGGAACAGATAAATCACGTTTAGGTCTCAAGAGATTTGAAAGGACACAATAAGCCCTTGAAAAGCATTGATTTAAAGTTCTAGTCTTAGAACAAAAATACAAAATTTACATTAGAAATGTAATTCATCAAAATTTAACCTCGTTTGCATCTTGACAAAATTTTCAATAAAAATTCAATATGATTATTTAAAATAAAATAAAAATTACTTAATTATTTTCCGAACAAGCTAATATATATATATATATATTTATTTATTTATTTATTTAATTTTTATCACTTTCATAAGCGCTATTATTAGGAGGCAGGAGCTCATAGGCAGCGGAATGAACGATGAACGTGCTTAAAAGCACTAAATTAAAATGAAAAACAATAAAAACCATAAAGAAAAATGAATATATATATATTGGGATCTCTAGCACTTGAATACGCTATCTGGTGGCTAAATTCAAAATTAGAATAGATAGGTCGAATTGCTACAACGTCACGTGGGATCTCTAGCACTTAATTGCTCTATCTGGCGGCTAAATTCAAAATTAGAGTAGATAGGTCGAATTGCTACAACGTCACGTGGGATCTCTAGCACTTGACTGCTCTATCTGGCGGCTAAATTCAAAATTAGAATAGATAGGTCGAATTGCTACGCCACGTCACGTGGGATCTCTAGCACTTAATTGCTCTATCTGGCGGCTAAATTCAAAATTAGAATAGATAGGTCGAATTGCTACGATGTCACGTGGGATCTGTAGCATTTGATTGCTCTATCTGGTGGCTAAATTCAAAATTAAAGTAGATAGGTCGAATCTCTGTCAGAGATCCCAATATTTTCTGTTTTCTTTTCTAAGTTCGTAATGATTGGAAAAAGGGTTTAGATAGAAAGGTTTTTTGTTTGTTTGTTTGTTTTTTTCTTTCTCTGTGTGTGTAATCAATCACACGAACACGCGTATATGAGCATAGTTGTGAAAATATGTGTAATAATAATAATAATAATAAACATATTTTATGTAATATATATATATATATATATGAAAATTTGTGAATAATACACAAACAACGGCTTTATCGTGAAAGCACCGAAACATTCGGTTTTTTTTTTTTTTTTTTTTTTTTTTTTTTTTTTTACTATCATTTAAGCATTTTTCAATATTACACAATTGTTGTTTAACTTCATTCATTTGCCTATTTTGTGTGTTTTTTTTTTTTTTTTTTCAATAACAAGACGATAAAACTGGTCTTCAATTTATTAAACCTTTTTTCTCATACGTTTTTCTCATCGTTTGAAAAAGAAATGTTTCATTATTTTGAAACTGTAGATTAAGGAAAAAGAGAAAGAAAGAGAGAGAGAGAGAGAGAAATAAAGAGAAAAAGAGAAAGACAGAGAAACAGACAGACAGAGAGAGAGAGAGAGAGAGAGAGAGAGGTAAGCGTTCCGTTTTTTTTAATTAATGAAAAAAAAAAAACGAAACGCATCGTTTTTTTTTTTATTTCTATTTGATTAAAAAGAACAAAATTTTCTTTCAATTTTATCTTCACGTTCGTTCTTCCATACATTTGAAATAAAACTAAAAAAATAATAAAAATAAAAAAAAAATAAAATAAAATACATCAACAAATACATCGTAATTTGACCATAAGTGATGGAATATGAAATTGTTGTAGATGACACTGCGGTAAAATAACAAAAAATCTGACAATAATTTCTCATTAATGTTCATAAAAAAAAAGAATAAAAAAAAAAATAGGAAACAATTAGAACATAAGAAAAATTATTGAAAAATTTTTGCGTAAGTATTAATTAATTATTAAATTAATTTCTAATATAATCTACTATATATATATATATACTAAACTGCATTAAATTTAAAGTAATTTGAAAGTAACTGTGCATTTCCACGTGTGTGTGTGTGTGTGTGCT